>NC_080069.1:94017034-94319057 GCF_949987535.1 Balaenoptera acutorostrata
TCTGGAGAGGCTTAAAACAAGAATGTAAATAAATCATGGTAAAATTTAAGTAAAGAGTATAGGAAGGCAAGAGCAGGATAAATATAGGTATGCTTGGAAAAACAAGTGAGATTTTCTCTAGGCTGATCTATTTGTCCCTGTAGTCCTCACACAGTGTAGGCCCCTGCCCAGTAAAGCCTGTTTGGCAAGTGACAAAGGGTGGTTGGAATGAGCAGGTCATGTGGATTGCCACATTTGGCTTGAAATCCAGAAATTTAAACAATGCCACTCACAGAGGGCAATAACCAACACTCAGCCGCCACACAGTTATTTCTTCATGTAATAGATGTATTTATCATATAGCATAGAACAGTCTGAAAAGTTACACTCTCTCATGTGACTGGTTTTATACATGGTAGAAAAAAGTGCCCTTTGAGCCAAAATTTAATAGATATTAATTATATAGGAAGTAATGATTTTAGGAAAAATGTCCACAATTAAAAATTAAATTAGGTTTTATTCGTTTCTGGTTCTGCGTGTAAGAGCTTAGAAGTCGCCACACTGTCCTAACAGCAAGTGTAAAGCTGAACAGACTGAAAAAAATCAACTTTTCTTGAGTCCATAAGAGAGGTAGAGGACACAGGGCTAACCACTGCCCCAAAGATTGGAGAGACAGACCTGCGAATGCTGGTCGTTAGGGCTTCCCCCAGCAGAGACTCAGGAGTGGAAATGGCCAGGGGAACCAGTGCTGCTGGGGTGGGAAAACCTGAACTGTAGTTGACGAAATGCTGGCCGCTCAGTGCAGCAACTCTGAGAGTGAAAAACTCTGGGAGGACCCAGTCGCGGGGCCCGGGAGGACTATTTTGTGAGATTTACCTCCAGGAGTTTGACCAGGTTCTCACAGTAAAAATGAGGAAAATCCCCTCTTGTTTGCAGCAGGGGGTGGGAAAGGAAGCATTCTGAAATCCACCAGTTCTTAAGGAGGCCTGCCCTCGGGAGAAACTAGTTAACTAGAGCCAACTTTTTGGGGCATTATTAGAGAGTAAACCCTCAAGGGGAAGGGAAATCCCCAACTCCAGCCCCCTCTAGCCATCCTGCGCCACCTGAGGGAGGAGGAGAATACTGAGAAACACTTGAGGGAAGTTCGCAGTACAGAGGCCTAGTCTCACTAAAAGGACCTAAAACTGCTCTGAAAAAAATCAAGTATAAAAAAAAAATCAAGTCAGTTGTTCTTTTACTGCCCAAACCAGAATCCAACTGTCTTTTTTCCTTCAAAAGGTAATTAAAAATCCTATAGGCAATAGTCTCTTAAACCCAGGGAATCAATGATTTTTCAAAGGAAGGCTTTTGAATCTGAACAATATTTGAATAAATAAAGAAGAGGTGGAAAAATTATGTTCTTTCTTTTTTTAATAATATAAATGCATTTATTCTACACCCACTACTATTCTGAAGGGAAACGTAAGACAAGACTTTGCATAAATGAGTCTACCTACTTCCTTGAAAACTCTTAGGGTAGTCGTGCTCTGGATTTTCCCCTAGCAGAGAAATTGGCTGATAGTGTTTTCACAAGGCTGCAGCCTAGCCAGATAATGATTGCTATCAAGGAAGAGGGAGTTTGGGGGACATAAATGACAGAAGTTGAAAAATTAAATTACATTAAAAATAAATATAGTCAATTTGAGTTTTGTAAATAATTCAGCTCCTGGATTTGGTTTACTTTGATGACAGATCTATTTACTTAGTTTTTAAGAAATGAAGGTTTTTTTTCATTTCCAAAATATAGCTATAGAAATCAAGGGTTGGTTACATTACTCAGCCTTCTGGAAAGTGGTGAATGGTATCAACCATGATGTTTTTAAAATGGAAAAGAAATCAAAAATTAAATTCTTTCTTCGTTCCCTCTCTTGCTCTCTCCCTTCCTTCGTTCATTTCTTCCTTTGTTCCTTTTATTAAATCAGTTTATTTTGATGAATTTATAACTACTGATCCCTGGTTAGAAAAACTAATTTGTGAAATACACGGTTGGTTTAATACACAGTTGGGAAAGTGGTTTACTCTGATGTCCTACTTAGTTTTTTACTCATACTCTCAACTGTTGGTCTACAGTTTCATCATGTCTCTGGGGTGCAGGGGTGCAGGTCCCTGGGGAGAGGCCAGAGAGTGCAGACCCTCAGAGGTGGGGCAACTGGATGTAGCCTGGGAAGCTGAAGGAGACTGACTAGTCTTTCTACTCCAGGGCCTTCCAACAGCAGGCTGATGGATGAAGTTGGATTAACAGACTGACAGAGAACACTTCCCTGTTTGGTCTGCTCACCATTTGTAGTTTTGCATTTGACTATCCCAAAGTGGAAAATCTAATGAAAACATTTGGAGAGAAATGTGAGGTGAATTGTTCCCCCCTGACACCCTTTCTTACACTACCTGTGCTCCCCGAAGTATTCTAAAGGGATAAATGGGTTGAGATTGGTCTTGGCAGCATGTCCTCATGCTTATGTCTCTTCTGGGTTAACGTGTTATGGGAGAAAAGATGGCTTCTTTTAACATGTGACTCATCAGTGGGGATCTATTTTCATTTTAGTGTCTTTGCATATCTAAAAATCTCTAATGTTGAAGGCCATTGCTTGGGCTGAAAGTGATTGGAGTGCCAGAACATACCAAAATCTGAAAGTAGCTCATTCATTAATTTATTTATTCATTCAACACACATATATATATATATATATTAAGTGCCCATTCTATGACAACCAGGTTATAGGCAAACTATTAAAAGAAGAAGCCTTCTACCCAGAGAGTAGAAGATGAGTCCATTGTCAGGAATTGTCCAATGGGTTGTCCACCTAGGTGATATTCAGTTATATACCTAGATCCCAGACTTCCAGTCTCGGATTTGGCAAGTCCTAGGTATGGTTCATTATCTTCAAGGGTGCACAAGAACCATGGTTATGAACTATCAGATGATTTCTTCCTTGAAGTTTTATACCTTTTCCCTTCGTTTATCGTTATCAAATTTCTTGAACAATGTGTTTTCAGACAAGGGGTCCTACCTTAGAATTTTAGCCAAATCCAACATTAACACATATGCAGTATAACTTTAACAACACAGAACAGTATTTAAAATAATCTAACAAACAGTCCTTGCTTGTAGCTTTACTGAGAAGTCCCATGTATCTAATTTCAGTTAGGGACTCTGCTACAAACTCTTACTACCACCTACTGGGGCTGAATTGAGAAACAGATCTGAAGGCCCAGACCAGGAGGTTAGGAAGAATATACAGCTTTCTTTACATAATAATGGTAACAAGGAAAGATATCATGTACTGAGTATATACTAAGTGCCATATGTGAATTATGATCTTGTCCATCTTTCAAGTTTGGAGGGGAAAAAAAGAGCCATTCTAGAAGCCAGGAAGGTATGCTTGTTTGTCTTTCTGAGTATAAATTTGTTTGATGGTTACACATAGGCCTACTGAAGCAATGTTGTACTTGGACAAATAATAGCCCAAATATCTCAAGATATGCAACTAAATACAGCTCTGCTTCCACTGATGAGGAATTGAAAAAGCTGCATTTATTTTCAGTCATTTATTGTTGTTGCTGGTTTTCTGTTTAAACTACAAGAACAAAAGGAGGATCTCAAATAAAGATTATTGGGTTCAGCTCTCAAATCCCGAAGAGCTGACGAAAACTAGAATCCCTAGATTCAACCATACCTGCTAATAGGAATACAAACCAAGAGCTAGTGGGGCTCCCACAAGGACTCCTTGGAGAGTATATCAAGATTTTGTGCATGCACAAGTCCTTGAATCTGTAGACTGAGGATTAGAAATGTCCTTATTTATTTGTTCAACAGTATCAGCAAAGTAGTCCTTAGAGTATATTGCTATAATAGTACCAAGGCAGCTGTAAAAAAAATCACATCAAGATGAAAATGCTGATGATTACTGAAATAAGTATTATGTGTGTAGTGTATCTTACCTTCACAGACAAATCTAAGTGTTTGGCTTAAATAATTGCAAGACTTTCTAACTCGTTTGACTTGGGGAAAGGAAAAATTAAGTATCAAGTGATCCTTGTCACAGAGGAGGGATACGCTACTGTAAAACACAGAAACAAAGAATTTTCTGGCTTTTGTTTCCAAAAACCTAAAATTTTAGGAATCTGTAGAGGCATAGACAAAATCTGTAGGCATAGACAAAATATTTGAGAGTTTTGAGAGAGAGGGTTCCCTTCCTCCATCTCCCAAACCAGACTAGAAAATGTTTCTTTAGAAGAGTAGGGGGTGTGGGGGAATAATGGAGGGGAAATGAAAGAGTAGAGGTGTGGAGGGTTTGCAGAGAGTGGGCTTGTATCCTGCTCCCAAGGCAGATCCTGAAGCTGGAACATTCAGTGATTTCCATCTCCTTGTCCACTTGGTTCTGGAGTGACAAATCAGAGTGAATCTCGAGACTCCTGTGAGTAAGTCTGGAACAAAGGCTCATTCTCTCCCTTTGGAGAGTGTGATGAACCATTTTCGTCAGCATGAGGGAAGCTGCCTTCAACCCAGAGCTGACTCACAAATGAGAGAAAAACCAAGGCAAGTTCAGCACACCATTGGAGCCCTGATCGATATCAAGAACTGATGTGTTAAATTGCATGTGAAGCCCACTCTGTCTTAACATTTTTCATCTACATAATATAGCTCCCTTATTATTAATTAAGCCAATCTGAATTAGGTATTCTGTTACTTGGAATCAATAGTATCTAACCTGGTAAGCCAAGTACTATTTTTTATGTACTTTCTGTGTGTGTCCAAAACTTTAAACATAAACTCAGTCCCCATGCCACCCTGGGAAGTGAACATCATTAGCTCCATTTTACAAATCAGAAAGCCAAGACTCAGAATCATTGCTTAAGGTGGCAGAGCAGAGATTTGGATCTGGCTCCATCAAGACCTAAAGCCTAGACTCTTTCCTCTTTTGTCATATTATATCCCAATTATGGATCCCAGATCACCTGCAGATGTTTCATTAAAGTTCTGTGTTCATTGTGTTACATGCCTTTTCTGACTTCTCTCTGGAACGACTTCCAACAACCAATGCTTTTGAGGTACAGGGCACACGAAAGCACTTTTTCTTTTTCTTCTTTTTTTTAACTACCAAACCCCCTGAGGAGATTCAGGAAATACAAATCAAAGTTGTAATAACGGATTAGAATCTATTTTGAAATAGACTCAAATATTTAGGGAGCAGAATGCCTGCCTGAAATGGCAACAGGAAGTAGCAGAAAGGGTGGGCATTTGGAGTTAGATAGACATGGGTAAAAATTCCAGCTTTAGGACATATGGGTTTACAGGTGGCAGATTAGGTGTGCCTAACAGATATGCCATCAAAATCCCATTGAAAATCCAAAAGAATATGAAAAAATAGCAAAATTAACAATAACAATGACAATTGAAGAAGAGACTATAGTTCAAAATCTGGCCTGCCTTTTCTTAACTGCATCATTGAAGGTGAAGGATTGAGAAGCACTTTCCTAGAAGACATACCATGTGCTCTACCTAAAATAGTCCCTCCAGAAGGTATTGAAAAACTCTAATCGATCCTCCCTCTATACACCTACTCCAGGATCATGAAGGGTCACACAGTCAGAAAAACTCAGAGCCATTACACAGTTATGCATGAAATGTCTTCTAAGCCAGACTAAGCTGGCTGCTAAGCTCTTCCCCGCTCTGACAGTTTCCCAGCCTGTCAGCCTTCAAATGGTGAGTCCCTCTCTAATCCATGTAGTGTGTACAACTCCAAAGGCACAATATTGCAGGAGGGAGAGAAGCCTGGAGAAAAGTGCATTGTATGATGCACTATGAGAGTAGTCTCTTGTGTGGATGTTTTTTTCAGCCAAAGAAATGAAAACAGAGGTGGAGACAGAGTAGTGAATACAGGGCGCTGAGAGAAACTACCAGTTTAAGGAAGGGAAGATCCAACCTCAACCTAGTGGACCATCACTAGATGAATATCTGCTAGGAATCATACATGAAGCTGTGGGCTATGTGCAAACCTTCAAGCCCTCTGTTTAGATGTGTGAAGGAAAGTGGCTGCATCTGGATGGGTAGTAAGGGGAAGGAGTGACAATCCGGCAAAGCTGTTTCATGACAAATATTGGTTTTGGATTGAAAGATGAGTAAACAGAAAAACAAAACACACAAACTACAGGAGGCAATTTAAAAAATGTTGACAAGGGATGGATATTCAATAAATGTGAGTGTGGTGAAATAACATTTTGAGATATTAACCTATTTTTTTTTCCCCCTGATACTTCACTTTTTCCTGTACCTTCCACCGCTACCCCATTCAAGGAGCTGGCAATTCTGTGCTCTTTGCTCAGGGCAGGGATGGGATAGGACAGAAGACAGAAACAAGGGAGTATTATACCTTTGTCTCCAAGAGCCTAGGCCCTTAGGTGACTGGAGAAGACTTTAGGCATGGCCGAAATGTTAGGGTTAAAGAATGTTAGAGTTAAAGAGAAAGAGGTCTACCTTTCCACCCCAACTAGAGGAAGGGAGATGGATTGTCTCAGGGAGATGGACCCTCTATCCTGCTTTCTGGAGGAAGCCTAGGGTTCAGAGAGAAAATAGGTATGGTAAATTTAGGGGGAATGGGTCTTGGCCAGTTGGGTGCAGATTTTGGTGTCCTAACGTGATAGGGAAAGATTCAAATATATTTTGTGCCTGTAAACTGAAGGGAAATAGGAGAGAGAGCCATTAGACCTGAAGGGGGCAGGTGGGGAGAAGCTCGTGATATTTCAGTGGTGACCTGTGCAGATTAATGACAGAGAACCAGAAGAGGTAATAGCTACCTCAGAAGAAATCTGCATGGACATAGGACATTGAAGACCAGATTAGAGTACCACCCCTTTCATCAAATGCCATGGCACTGTGTAAGTCACTTAAAACTTAGACACAACTCTAAGGCAGGGGAAGGGAACCCCAAATTATCTGAGATTAAGTTTCTGCCATCTTGGTAGAACGGGAAATAGGCATTAGGTCAAGTTTTTAATAATTATTATAAAATTTATTTTCACATCTGAGATATAAACTGAGATACATATTAACTACCTTGGCTATAATTATTATTACTTTTATATCACAACCTTCACCTGAGTCCATTCTTTGCTCAATAAAGGCAGTCTTTTAAAATAAGGTAAATAAAAACAAATTTTATTGATAATATTATGCCACTTTTTGAGGTAACTGGAGATTTCAACGTAGGTTGTACTTTGCTACATAATAAAGACTTGAGACTTAATCTAGAGACTTAATTCAGGTGGTTCAGCAGTTTATTGACCCAAGAGTCAGAAAAAAATGTAAGTGCAAACTTGACTTCATCATTTCTCACTCTTGTGAGTCAAGTATATATACCCAATGGTGTAAAATCGGAATTCCTCTTAATGTAATACACTTGCATGCCAGTTCCCTGACCTTGGGCTAAACGAGAGCAGTAGAAAGCTCATTTATATAACTGAAAACCATCTGTAAAAGCAGCCAGCTTTTAAGCTGCCTTTAGATCAAAGTGGATATTTGGAGAGAAGCTGCTTATGGGTCCATAGAACACTGATGTTGGTCGTTTTCTCCTTGAGATTGGAGCTAGCCAGCCTCTGAAACCCCATCCCAGCATCTCTACTGTTTAACTGGCAGGTAAACTTTTCAAGTAACCTTGTGAGACAAATAATTCATATGATGATGTGTCGCATTTTATTACGGTCTTCCAAAAATAAAAGATAGAGAAATATATTTGCTGCCACAATTTCCAAATAACAGAAAAAAAATATAATCTGTTTCTGATTTTTATTCCATTGTGCTAAAAGCTTCAGAAGAACTGTGTGCTGATCTTTTAAGTTGTCTGTATAGTGTCATTTTGTGTACTTTGGATAGCTTTTCTCATTCCTATTTTTCTTTATAAATCCTCACAAATATTTCACTTGGAAGTGTTCTATTCAGTTGCTTTTTTCATTTTATAATTCTAAGTGCTTCCTATGTGCTAACCACGGTGCTTTATGCTGACTTTGTGGAAATAAATAAGACACAGTCTTTTCCTCCCTCAAGGAGGAAAGAAGTTCTTGGGGGACGCAACGGGTGCACAGATCATTACAATTCCATGATATAAGAATTTTGATAAGGACTTGGAGTCAGCACACTTTGTGTGTGGAATGGCTAAATGGGAAAAATCTCAAACCATCAGTGTTGGTGAGGATGTGTTATGACAGGCAGACCATGGGAAGAGCTGGGCTCAGCTGCCTGCGCCCATTTGTAGCTCTGAAGTCCTATCAGAGAGTTACTCTTCTCTCCAAAGGAGCTACTTTTCTCACCTCTCCCATCCCAGTAGGGCTGGTAAAAATGTGTGTAGTGTGCCCAGGGGCAGAATTCAGGACTCAGAGGTTCTCACATGGGAGAAGACAGGCAGAGGCCCAGACAGTGCCAGGCAGCAGAGTGAGAGAAGTCATTACCAGAATCAGAGAGGTTACTGAGAATTTAACAGGCAGGGGAACGCACTGGGAAATTACCTTGTGTTTTGTTTTTCATTGCTGTGGCCTCATCAGCAAGAATTGAAAGTCATGTGGATTACCACCTTAAGAGGCTAATGAAGGCATAGCATGCCTAAGGCCCAGGCTCTCCTTACTTCTAGAAAAGGCAAAAAAGCTTTTAGGTAGTCCTAAATCCCGCTGGCCACATCAAGATGTTTCTGGCGATAATCAGGGGCTGTTATGGGAGAACAAGAGGTAAGGACAAACCCGTGTGTTTCAGACCACTGGTACCATGTGGCCACGAGGAGGGACATCAAGTAACCACAGACTGAGAGGCAGAGCTCCCTACCCCAAACTGGAAGTCTCATGGATCTCTCTTCAGGCTCATGTAAAAAGGGAAGAGAGGGAAGGGGGAGAGAGTCCCTGGGTGACCAATATTAGACTTTTCATGAATCTTGACAGGTGACTCTCTGAGTTGGTTATAAATCAGACTTAGCCTTGGAACTATTGACAGTTTGGATGAGATAATTACTTTTTGTGGGTGCTGTTCTGTGCGTTATAGGATGTTGAACAACATCTATGACCTTTACCTGTGGGATGTCAGTAGCACGCACCCCACCAGTGTGATCACCAGACAATGCCAAATGTCTCTTGGGGTTCTTCAGTTGAGAATCATTAAATAAATATGACAAAATGGGAAAAAGACATTATTTGAACATGAGCCCTGTAGAACAGGTCAGATCCATTACACCTGAGTAACAAGTAACGCGTGGCAGGCATTTTGTATACTTACTGGCATAAGCAAACTTCTTTAGCAGTGATGGAAGAGGACATTAAGAGATCCCAAACAAACAGAGACATCTCAGTGCAGGCAGGGTTGGATTTGGGGAAAGAAACCAACAACACATACACAGTGAGAAAAAATGAACCAAATCAGAACAGAGCAGAAGCCTTTGGTTACATCTGGTCAAGGCTTTTTACCAGGTACCTAATGAGGAAGAGTTCAACATTTATATCAATTTCCAAATAAATATTCATTACAATTTTTAAATATAAGTTACCCATAAACCATGTTTGTAGAGTTTTTATTCCAGAACACCTGCATTATCAAGAACACCTCTTGTTTTCCTTATATAGTCCTTGATCAAAGAGTACATTAGCTAGTTTTGAATCCTGGGTAAGCCCTAATTGAATACTAGAGTCAGGTATCTGGTGCTTAGGCTTCTTGGAGCAAAGCTACGTGAGCTGGGAGAGCCTTTTAGAGGGCATTGCTTCTACCCTGCTTCTCTGAGTCAAGAAGGAAGGAGTCAACACATCCAATTCCTCATCCAGACATTCCTCAAGCCTCCCTTTTGTGAATTGTTTCCTTTTTTCAAGCTGCCTTTGGTGTTTATTAGAGAATCTCAATGGGGCCCAAAGTGGGTGGGATCCACAGGATTTTGGGGCCCCACTGTGAGGCCCTCCCTGGGCTCTCTCTGAGCTGTGGCACCTGATTCTCTCATGATGTCCTTTCTGAGATTCATTCTCCTGAGCCCATCTTTATCTCATCCAGGATATATACTTTTTATCCCCACTGTCATTTATTGCTTCTGAATTATTATCACAGAATTTGAAGATGGGATTTAACCTGAAAAATTATCTAGTTCAATATCTTTTTCCCTTCACATATGTGTAAACTGAGGACCAGAGAGGCAGCCTAGATTAAGGAGAGTATACAGGAAAGAAGGGTGAAACATCAGGAACACCAACATTTAAAGGACAAGAAGGCAAAACAAGCTAAGGAGAGTCAGACACGTTGAAGGAAAACCAGGCTTGAGAAGTGATGGGGAAGCCGAGGGAGGAGTACAGGTCAGGAAGAAAGGAGGGGCTGAGAGCTCAGTGCTGTGAGAGGGGAAAGCATACTTTGGACAGGACCTTATGTGGGGAAAGCCAGGTTGCAGGGATTGAAGAAAGGTCAGAAGGAAACTCAGGAGTTGAAGTAACTTTGTCTTGGAAAGGAGGGAGGATTTCACTCTCCACTTACCTGTCTGAATGCTCCTGAACACCTGGAGCATTTGGTGGGCTTCACGGCCATGTAAACAGCAGGAAAAACTGACTAGTGAGACTGTGAAGAGCTAGCCTTGACTGCAAAGCCTCCTTGGGAACTATAGGATTCTTGTGGGGTAGAGGAACGGACTGTGGAGAGCAGGGGGGCAAAGCAGAAAGAGTCAACTTTCATACTTTTGGGTCATTGTTTTTTTAGTGGAGCACAATAGACTCTCAACTCTTTTAGGGAAATCGATGCTTTTGCAATATAATTTAATGGGTTTTTTCAAATTTCTGTAGCTTTCGTTTGAGTAGTTGATGAAACAGACTACCTGCTAGTTACATGTTGCAGGGTTATTTTTCTGCCTGGGGGTGATTTTATTCTTAGGGGAAAAGGATACTATTTCCGTAAATCTCAAACATTACATGCATCAGAGAACTCAAGGAAAAAGCTTTTATTCTCTTGAGACAAACACAAATAGCTCCAGTTTCTTCTACCTCTTGTTTGAAGCCACCTCATAAAGTGCTATCACAAACAAGCTCCAAGGATGAATTGTTTAGTGCTATAAAGTTTATTTGTGTGCAAATACACACACATGTCGCATTTATACTCCACATGTAGTTATACTCTCTAAGAGCACTTTAGAAGACTCAATATAGATTTTATTCCGTGGAAAATAATAAATACAGACAAATTAGAAACCCACATGTTAAGATGTAAACAAATGATGGATATAAAAATTTCAAAATTTTCTACTAAAAGACTGAAATCTAGCCATTTGGTAATGGAATGCTGATTTCCTACTCGTGATGTTTTCCCTCTTTAAACCAGATGGTATTTCTCAAAATTCAGGTTATAAAGGCATAGCACAACTTGCATTTTTTTCCTTTTTATGTTAAATGGTAAATTTCACATTGGCAGAGTGGCACCTCTGATGACCTTCTTATGGGAGAGACTTCTCATTCAGTACATGTGACCTTGTGACCATAATCCCTTACACAAGGGAATTAGGTCACCTCATTCCATCTCCACTTCAAATACCTTATGTTAAAAGTCTTCCACCAAAGTGAACATCGTTTTTTTCCTTCATATTTTCTACATAGTCTTCCTTTTGAAAATTCTTCAGCTGGTAGTTAGGATTCCATCAATATCCCCAAGGTGGGTGGGGGTAGGAGTGAGCTTAGGAGAGTTTGATAGGCCTACAAGACCCAAAGCGATCAGGCAACTTCAAAACTAAGACACTCTATTTTGCATACTCAGAATCGAACCTCACATGTACTTTTAATTCCAGGTATTGTCTTATTTTCCCTGCTTTATTTCTAGGCCCTAGCAGAGTATCTGGCAGATAGTAGACTTTCACTAAATAGTTCTTGAATAAATAGATGAAAGATAATTCTTCTGCCTCCAAGAAACAAACATTTTCAAAGAAATGAACATATTCAATTGAGTCTAGGTGGCTGATTTTGTCAATTTTGGTCCCATTCCGAAGCAAAACATTCCATTATTTGGCCAAAAAAGAAAATACACACACACACACACACACACACACACACACACACACACACGGAGAACAATACACAGGTATTCAGAGCTAATAGCCATAATATAGGTGTGTGGATGATTGGGCAGCAATACCCCTTACTGTGTTTAGGAGTAGGGCTTATCCAGCTGATGTCAAGAAATTGGGGTGCCAAAGTGAGTCACTCAGTCTTCCTGAGGTCACAAGGTTTTTTTTTTCACAGGTTTAGGTATACATGGTTATGTTCTAGCCTGTTCTATCAAAGCAGAAGATGAAACAGTGGAAAAATTGCTACATGTATGTGTAGATGACCTGGGGTTTGATCTCACTTCAATTGCTAAATTCCTCCTGCTATCTCCTCTGCCATCCATGAAAACTAAGGGAGAATCTAATGTTTCACAATCGTAAAACCTCTTATGGGGTAGAGAGTCCCCATGTTGGAAGGTGTCTTTTGCAAAGACAAAATCATAACTGCCTGAATTGTAACAGATGTGAGGATGTATGTAGTCAGTACAGAATTTACAGCCTGGAGTACCCAGCATTGGCATGGTCACAAAAATAAATAACCGCCCCCAAATCAATTCTTACGTGAGCCAGTGATTTAACGTTCTTTCAATCATTCTCAAAGCTATGGGATAAATAATATGAAGACCTGCTCCTTCAGTGAATTGTTTAGTGTCTTTTAGGAGAAAAATAGTAATCCAGCAACAACGAAAGTATAGTAACAAAGCATTGTCCACCAGAGTTGTCAAATAATTACCCCAATTATCTACTTCATTTTTCAGTGGACATTTGAAATAGCCTTACAAATGATTGGCAGTGTTCCATGATATGAAGAAATTACCAGCCAGCATAAAATTTGTAGATTAAATTTTGATTCAACAACTAGCTCAAATGCCTGCTTTGAGGTAACCATTGTGCTCTCCAGTATGACATGACGGATCCTATAATAATGTACTTGTTATAGAACTTACTTGGCCGTGTAGCTACGTGGGGAGTCCCTCTGCTTGTCAAACCTCGCTCAGCAGCAGCGCTGAGGCTGTTTGGAGATTCTCGAAGTCTCTTGTAAACTGTAACTAAAGTAAGGTCAGTGGTGGAACTGAGGCAATATAGCCGACTGCGTTGCATCAGGGCCCCTTGGGCTATGAGGAACCTGTGTGACTTGACAAGTTTCAAATGGTAATGAATGTGGCTATTGAATAGTCTGTCTAGCTTATTCCCGTTTTATCCCTGAATCTAACACACTGCCTAGCTTGTAGTTGCTGCATATATTTAGCATACATTTGTTGCGTTAATCTATTCAGAGCTAAGCAAATTGCGGCAAGGAACATGCAGAAAAGAAGAAAAAGATCATCCTCTGCCCAAATAAGTTTGTTTGTTAAATATTCAATAAAGTTAACAAACTTCTTTTTCACTCTGGAGCATCAAATCTTTAGTTTGTATTGTGAATCTTCAGGAGAAGGATTTATTTAGCAAAGCAATTTCCTAACCTTTTTTTTTATTTTTGAGTATGAAAGTTCTCAAAGTACTGATTAGCCTCTCTCTGCAGTACTTGGACTAATGTATTTATAAATCAGTATGATATAATAAGAAAAAAAAAGAGCTTCAACTGAATTTTGTTTGCTACTTTTAGAAGAACTGTGTGTGTGTGTGTGTGTGTGTGTGTGTGTGTGCGCGTGCTGGGCCTCCATGACAGTAGAATACGTAAATTCTCTAAATATTTGAATGTATCTATGACACCTATAATGTATTCTGATAATGATTGGAGTAGTAAATTATTCTGTGAGCTCTGAAGTAACAAAGTCCTGATTTAATCTGCTCTACACTTGAAAAACCAAATTATGTTATACTGAAGATTACACAAGCACTGGGTAGGGGGGTGGCGGTCTGGTGTGCGTCTACATCCAAAACATTAGGGGGATTTGTTAATTGTTAAAGATCACTGTGCCCCATTTCCCCTCCAGAGTTTCTGGAGACAGACATAGGGAGGCCTAGGAATCTGCATTTAAAAGGATCCTAAATGATTCTAAAGCAGTTAAGTCAATGGACAACAGTCTGAGTAATACTTATATAAACATCACAATATACCATTATGCTGGTCAAATGTATTGCTTTCCTAATCCAGGGTTTCCCTCTTTTGCTGGTTCATACCTTTTAAACACTTATATCTCCACTGGTTTTGGAACAAATTATAGGACCCCTAGATTATGATACAGAGATTTATGTCCTTACAGAGAGAAGGAAAGTCTAACTCAGACTTTTCTTTGAGACTTATTTTTACTAGTTATACTTATTTGTAAGAGCTTGTTTTAGCAAGGATTGGTCTTATAGATTGAGTTGGAAGCTATAGGAATGATGGGGAGGGGAGGAATGCCATCTAAGCAATGGAGATTGGACAAATGCCCTTCAAGATCAGACTCCCTCATACCTGTCAAGTTGACAAAATGGCAGAGTTATGGTTTCTGTAAATGATATAGCCCCATACCTGGCATATAGTAAGCAGTTAATATTAGCAGTTATTATCTTGAGTGGCAGTGGTCTATAGCTCCTCCATTATAATATTTGCCATCTTAATTGAATCCAGTGATAATGATGATGCTGTCATTAAAAATAAAACAAAACTATATAATCTTACATGGAGTACAGCCTTGGATCTCAATAAATTCGGGATTGAATATTAGCTCCATCCCTCAAATTTACAAGTTTTATGAACTTGGGCAAGTTATTTAACTTGTGTTAACCTGTTTCCTCACCAGTAAATAAGGATAGAGTACCTAAGGATAAATGATGCTGTCATCATTGCCATTAACTTTGAGTTACTTAAGTACTTGGCAATCCAGTGTCCTCATGAGATCGATGTAAGTGTTCCTGAATTTTTCTAAACTTCATTTCACTACCTTGAGTTCATTGAGAAGATTCCTTGACTTTCCCAACAGAAGTAAGAGAATGCCCAGAGCTCAGGGCCAGCTGGATTTCCAGGATCCACTCCAGTCAGGGAATGAGTGAGAATAGCAGGCATCTGTGAGGTGTGGGATGGAGAGGAACCAGATTCTAATCCAAGGCAAGGATGAGCTCAAGTAGAAAGAGAAGGTCTAAAGTGTCAAGATCAAGGTGGGACTGAGGAGAGAAAGCAATGCATTGAAGCAAAAGTTTGGAAACAGTGGTTAGGCAAGGCAAACTGAGTGTGTCCCAGAGGAAATATCTGGAAATATTCTCCCAGGCAACTCGCCAGCATGGGAGGAGCCTTTCAAGAAAGTGCTAGATGCAGCCCTTGGTAGATAAAGAAACTGTTAAGGGAACCATGACAGTTTGGACAATGCCAAGTAGTATATAAGTTATCATTACTCTTACTTTCCGTATTATACTGTGAGCTCCTTGAGACCAGGACCTGTGTCTAATCCCATTTTGAACCCCTGAATTGCTAGACATCAGAGAGTAAATGTTTAATATAAATTGGTTCAAAGAGATCAAGGGTTAGCCTTATATATCCCATTTCCTTCAACGTCTAGGCCACTTTTTAAATATCTAGGACTCCTTAAGCTTGATTATAGGTTTTGAGAAAGTTTTTCATATTTTAATCAGTCCAATATTCTTTGTAATAAGAACACAAATTTATTTTATGTATCTAGAATAGTTATTGGGCCAGAATATATTTCCTACTTAGTAATAGTGTGTATATTGTAACAGCAAGGGAAATCTAGGAGCATTTTGGAAGCTTCAGTGTTTTCCATAACTTTTTTGTTTTTTAAAGGCTTATAAAGATATATGAAAATAACAATGGAAAAACTAATTATTACTTTTCCAGATAAAATCTGTATTATTAGTTTGATGTGAACTTGATAAATCTAAAACTTGGCCCAAATGAGGAAGTACAATTTTGGATTGCAGTGACCATGTTCAAGGATATCTTATAAGTCAACAGGTGTGCAATAGAGAGGCATATATTTGTGATATCACTGATGGAAAATGAGAAAATGGGTGGTACTTAAAAATAAAGATGTTAAAAAAAAAAAAGGAAAGGAGATTAGGAGACATTTCTTACAAATCTCATCGTTGTCTCTTAATTTTCAAAGAAAGTAATCACAGGAAAATTTAGGAATATTTACGTAAAATTTTAAAGAACTGGATTATATTATAATATCTTTTTCAAACATCAACATACTTCACAACCTGCAATATCCTTAATCAGAGAAGATTTCTTTTTCATTCTCTTGGTTGGGAGCAGCACTTAGATGCAGAGGTTTAATTCTTGATAAAGCAGACACTCAAAGATAGAGTCTGTGATTAGGAGCTGTCTGCTTCTCGATTCTGAAGGTGGGTTGCTCTGGGCCCTCCGGATTGTAACTGAGGATGGAGAGTGTACTTGGCTTTCTGGTGTGTGTTTAGAATGGAAAGAACTCTTGCCGTGATGGTTGCCAGAATAAAGATGGTTAAAGTCAATTAATGTTAAATTCCGATATAGGAAGTATTGCATCTTCCTTTTACTCTTTTTGTCTTACATCTTTTAGCCCTTCTCTGTTTTAGAGTACATCATCACCATTATCTTTAAACTCACTAAAAATAGAACCTGTCATGTACTGAATTTCTACAGTAGTTTGCCCTCAATTTTGGTTCTGCTTTTCTTTGCCGTTAACTGTAATAATAATTTTTTAAAATATTTATTTATTTATTTTTGGCTGTGTTGGGTCTTCGTTGCCGTGCGTGGGCTTTCTCTAGTTGCAGTGAGCAGGGGCTACTCTTCATTGCAGTGCGCAGGCTTCTCATTGCGGTGGCTTCCCTTGTTGCGGAGCACAGGCTCTAGGCACACGGGCTTCAGTAGTTGTGGCATGCAGGCTCAGTAGTTGTGGCTCGTGGGCTCTAGAGCGCAGGCTCAGTAGTTGTGGCTCACTGGCTTAGTTGCTCCACGACATGTGGGATCTTCCCGGCCCAGGGCTCGAACCCATGCCCCCTGCATTGGCAGGTGGATTCTTAACCACTGTACCACCAGGGAAGCCCAACTGTAATAATAATTTTTTAAAAAAATGACAGCTATCACTTATTGCATATTTACTCTGTTCCCAGCATGGTGTTAAGTAGCACATACATATTCACCGTTACAATCACCTCTCTCGTAGTCATTCTAAATGTAAATGATTACTAACTACACTGAAACTACAAGAAGGCTTAGTCCTTGTTTCTGACTCAGGAATCTTATGTTTTTTCAAGGCCTTTTCCCCCTTGTGTTTACTGCGACCCCTGATAATGCTGCAGTCAGTTCTCTAAGCCTTTGGTGGTTCCTGTCACCTACAGTTTTCCTTCTAATGGTTTTCTCAAGGAGCAGGATCCAGATGTCTCTCTGGATCTTATTCAGCTTTGGATTCTACTATTTTTTTCTCCTTTTATTATTGTTGGTATAATTTTGTGTTTCTTGTTTAAAGTTACAGTTGAAGGAAAAAAATCATCATCATTTTCAGACTACCCAAACTTCTTTATCTCTACAAGCAGGTTATTTTGTCTTACATAAATGTCAACTTTTCATCTATAGTTATTAGGTAAGAATATTAATAGTTCTGAGCAAATATAAAACTAATTGAACTTCCATGAACATGACTGTATTTAAAGTTTGATTGAATTTTGGGTCAGGCAGTTCTGTTTCGTGCCAGTGTTCCCACTGCCATCAGAGCCATGGCTGAGCGCTGGGCGCTTGGCTTTCAGTTCATTCTCTTCTACCACTCCAAGTTTTCTCATTTAATACTTACAAAGTGCTTTACAGTCACAAAATACCCTATAATAACCAAGACTTTATCAGGAGACTTGCTTTATGAATGAAGGAGGGAGAGCTGCACATCCAAGGGAGCACCGATGTCTTCCGATTCAGAGGCAGTGGACACAGCACCAGGTACAGTAGTTTGTCCAGTTCATCACCCTGGCCGAGGGAACAGGTGACCAGGGACCTCTGTGAAGCTGCCTTTGAACACTGAGATAACAGAAGTCACAACTCTGCCTGCAGATCTCAGCTGCCTTTGGAACGCATTGTGACTGCTAACACAAATGAGCGCGTTTCTCTTCAGTGTGGCAGCACTTGTGCAGCTGAGCTGCAAAAACACATGAGGTGACTGGCCTTAGGCTGGGATGATCATGTCTTCTAATCAACTTCAAAAATCTTTGCTCCAATTTTAGACAGACTCCCCTGACCCCTCCTCACCCAGGAGGAATGGACACCTCTGGTTTCATTTCAGCAGGCAGTGCTCCAGGTCCTAGAAAAGGAACCCATGTATTCTTACATATATACATACCACTAAATATATGGTATATTTGTAAATGCATTGAAAAATGTCTGGAATTCTATCCAAGAAGATCTTAAGAGTGGTAGTGTATATACATATAAAACCACACTCATATTATCTTTGTGTCATTGAACCATGAAATGCACAGTCCTTTGAATGCCCTGCAAGAGAGCTCCTGTACAGTTACCTAGTGCTTACTCTGGGAAGAATGTAAGCCCTATCAATCCTGTCCATCTCTTTAGCCTCACACAATCCCAAATGCCCATTTCTACAACCTTCCAACATTCTTCCATGGAAGAGGGGGAGGTAAAGGTGATAGGACTTTGAGCCAAGAGCAAGAGGTTTAAGGCATTTAAGAAATTGCCCTTGTGATTTTTAAAAATCTGAGACTAAATCTATTATTATTTAGTCAAAAACTAACATTTTACAAATCATTTAAAGATACACAATAAATCAATTGTGTCTTGTAATGGAACCAAGTAGCTTGGGGACAAAAGTATGGGGACTTTTCATGTACACATTTTCAAATTTTTTGAATTTTGAATTATGTGAATATACTATCTACTTTTAACGATAATGAAAATTTTAAGTCTTTCCAAAATCTTTTCTGCCAATTATTTTACATTCCCCTGCCAAAAAATCAGTGTGTGGTTGTGCTGTGCGGTGGGGCCTCCAAAGCTGGGATTCAGGGTCAGAACAAAAGTTTTAAAACAGTTCTGTTACTATTTCGACTGAATTTTTGAGGGGCACCCCCAAAATAAAAGATTAAGTGACAATAAAAAGAAGGAAATTTGTGAAAGATGGTCCAAGAGTTCTCTCCTCTGGGCCCAGATTTGTTTACAACTGAGTTTCAGCCAACCTTTTAAATGGGTTATTTCTATGCTAGTTAAACTGTTTCTGTTTATGGAAAAAGGTGTTCTTCAATCCATTTTAAAGGATACCTCTGACATCAAAACCTGATGAAGACAGCATAAAAAAAGAAAAATACCTGCCAATTTCCCCTTTTTTTTGAACAGCACAAGGTTTTCATAGCTTCACTGTCCTGCTGTATGATCGCCCACTATTGAGAATGAGATTCAGAAGCATCTCTCAGAGATGCTGTGTGTTCCTGTCTACATTTTTTACAGATGCAACTTTAGATGCAGATAGGAAGGAAGAACAAAGGGTGTGGGGGGAAGTAGATCATCAGCTCTAGCCAAAGATTAGGCTTCTGTTTTTTCTTTATTACTGTTACAAACTAGATTCCAGTGGAAATCTTCCCTGCAATACGCACACGAGTGCACACACACGCCATACATACATCACACCACATGTGAAACCCACTTCTCTATTTGTTTTATTCATTTCTACTTGTCCACATCTCTGTAGTGGTCTTCAGTATCGGGTCCGTGGCTGCCAGGCCACAAAATGCTTCTGGTGGTGCATCTCCCACCAACTCCTCAGTCTACCCTTGTCCTCAAACTCTTACCCTCCAATCTGGGAGCTTTCTCTCATTTGCTTTCCAGGTATGCTACTTCTCAGTAACCCAGCTCCTGTCAGTTTGCAATAGGTTCCATTAATCTCGTTCATTTAGTACTATTCTCTCAGGGACCCATTCCCATTTTCTTATGTGTGGATCCTTTTTGTACATCTTCTTGGGAACTTGGGGAAAGGCAGCCCTTGCTACCATCTTGTCTGGAAGTATCTTTACAGCACTTAATTAAATAATGTACCTGTACATTTTACTGAAACTGATTCTTAGATTCTCTGTCTGAAGCATCCCTCTTATCGTGAAATGAGAAAATGAGGGCATGCTTTTTATCTTTTCATAGTACTTTTTATTGTGAGAGCAATTTGATTTTACTTTGAATGGAATTTCCTTCTTATAGAATTAAAAATAAAGAAAAAAATGTATTTCATCTATTTCTCGCTTATGTGTCTTGAGTAATGCTGTCTCATATTTGTCTTCCTCTTGCATATCAGGCAGAACAATTAGCTGTCCCTGTACAATTATTCTTGCTCCTGTATAAAGAATTAGCGGTGGTTCCCATGCATTTTTGGAATTCTATTTCTTATCTTTTATACCACACTACTCTCTCATAACCAGTTCTAGCTGCAAATCTATTACGAATTATTTTACGGGCAATTTATTCTTTTCTTTCCAAAGTCTGAGTATGATTTTTTTTTCCCATTACGATGATGTGACAAGTGTTTCAATTCATAATTTCCCAGGAATTCCTTTAATGTCCAAAGTGTCTGATAAAATACACATGGGCTCTCAAGCTTCCATTTCCTTCAGTATATTTTCAATTATAGATAGTGAAGCGCTTGGACTTCCTGAGCTCCTATATATATTCTCCCATAACTGCTGCAGATCTCCAGCTGCTTCCTTCATCACTCAAACTGGAGGTCTCAGGTGGGTCGGTGTGCAAGATAGTCCACTTGGGATTTTAAACTGCGTTTGTTTAGAATTACAGATTGATGCTTGCCACCACTGCCTCTCGAACACATTCAGAAAGAATAATAAAAGCTCTAGCAGCCTGGTTTATTTTCCCATCCACCCCAACATAACTACTGGAGAGGAATCATCATGGTGAAGTGGAAATATTACAAACTCAGAGTCAACAGAACTGGACTGAATGCGGCTTTACCACTTATTACATGCATGACTTCAGACAAGGCACTTGACTTTCCTGAGCCTCAGTAAAATGGGGTTGATATTAGAAGCTCCCTCAGAGCCAGGACTCTTCTGAAGATTGAAAAGGTAATGAAGGAACTTATAAATGAGAGCTTTTTTTTTTTTTACTCTACAGTTGACATTTTATTTATTTATTTATTTATTTTAACATCTTTATTGGAGTATAATTGCTTTACAATGGTGTGTTAGTTTCTGCTTTATAACAAAGGGAGGAGATATGGGGATATATGTATATGTATAGCTGATTCACTTTGTTATAAATGAGAGCTTTTGAAATAGGGTGAAGTGCGGCAATGCTCTGACTTGTGTTGAAGCTTATATAATCAAGATCCATAGGCCCAGGTCTTAAAGACTGGTGGTGAGAGCAGCTCTCTCCCTCTTCCCCAATTCCCACTCCCATCAGTCGCTGTCACTTTGCTCTGCCAGCAGCTCACTGGCTCATGCTTGAGGACAGGTTTGTCCTGAAACAGAAAACGCATCAGAGTGCCTAGGCTGAGCCAGGGGTGGGCTCACCCTCAGCACTGCTCGGCTTGGGGCATGTTAATTTCCAAGCGGAGGAGTCCAGTGGGCAGTTAGATTTAGAAACAGGGAGCTCAGTAAGCTTAAAAGTCAACAGTGAGGACTCGAACCAAGGAAATAATCCCCAATAGAAAATAAGCCTTTTGCATTAGTATACCTGTATAGTATTCTTTACAAAAGAAGGAAACAATTAGAGGCCACCCAAACATCCTGTAATAGAGGATTAAGTACACTGGAAAAAAATCACTTGGTGATACTGTATACAATTTTAATGGTTATATTTATGGATACTTTAGGCAATTCAGAAACTATCTAGGTTGTAGTGCCTAATAACAAAGCAAAATGAAAAACTAAATATACAGTTTGATCTCAGCTATGTAAAAAAAAAATTGTAAAAAAATATTTCACATGAAATACACCAACGTGTTAACAGTGAGTGTCTCTGGATTGTGAGTTTAAGGTGATTTCGAGTCTCTGAATAATTTTCTATAATTTTAGATCTCCAGTCATGGCCATATTTTGTAGGCAGAAAGGGTGGTTTTGCTAGAACAGTGGCTGGGGTTTTATGAGGGTCATTATCTTAGAGTTTGCCTGGCCCGGGTCAGCCCCTCAGGCTGTCACCTTCCAGTGTTATCAGAAGGTCGCTAGCAAATGAAGGTGGCTAGTCGAGCCAGCAAATGAAGTTGGCTAGTCGAGAGGTATTTTATCATGGCTAAAGGGAAAGGCAATAAATCACCCCTGCCCACAGCAGAAATCACCTCCCCAGTGAGGGAAAGCTTGGGCTCCTCGGCCTGAACAGTGCTGAACAAAACACAGGCAACTTCTGGCTCTTGGCATTTCCCTTTTCATGCATTATGCTGACCCTCCTCGTCACATGTAATTAATTAGATTTCCACTTACCGAATAGTATCACAATCCAGGTCTGCGTCCCTGTGTTTACTCCCAAGTCACATCTGTGTCTTTCACAGGCATTCTTCTGGCTCACTTCCATCGCTGATTATTCATATCCATTGTGTGTGAATTTTATTCCTAAATTCTTAAAAAACACTTTAGCATCATCCTAATATACTAATAATGGCATACATTCATTTCCACAACTGGAAAATAACTTTTGAAAAGGTGCAGAGACTGATTTGTTGGATTGTTTTTTAAACACTCCCATGAATGCACCTAGTTGTGTGTTTTTAAAGTAATCATTCTGGGGGGCAAATACTATTGTCATTGCCAAAAGCATTCTTGAGTTTGTCCCTCTAGCTTGATCATCTGCCAAATTGTCCAAATTCAAAAATCATTTTTGACAGTTTCCAAATTACTAATTGACACTCAGAGGGCATAGAAGATGTCCTGAAAAATCTACAAGAGACTCTGGAGGCAAGATCCACAGAGGAGACCCAGAGATTACTTGTGCTGGGTTGTAACAGTTTCCCTGGAACGAGTGTCCACTTGGAAGAGTAAAACAATCAGGATCCACAAACCCCAGAAAATCAGCCGAAATATCACTTGGTAACTTAGAGGCAAATCTCATTATCACTCAGAGCTTGACGTAACCCCATCTTCAGGAGAAACTAGAAGTCGCCGACTCCTGGGTTCACTTCTAGTGTATAGCAAATGAAATTCTTCTATGGCCCGTAAGAAGGTTTTTATCACCCTCAATCCCATAGTTCCAGAAAGTTAAGAGGAAGAAGGCTAGGATTTGATGGGTACCATTTGATGAGCACCTACCATAGACAAGATATAATAAGATATATGTATTTGTCAAATATGTAATATTTTAATTTTCATAGCAACGGTCAAAAATATATTAACATCCATATTTTACAGAAGAGATAGAGATGAGTAGTTTGTCAAAGGTTATTTTTAGAAAATGGTTGTGCTAGAATTTGAATCCAGTTTTCTACAGCCCAAACTTGCTCTACTGCCCCATAAAGTAGAATTCTCACAAGATTTATTCTTGCTCTTTGGGAAAGGGCTTTATTTTCCATTTTGGGAATCTGAGAATTAGTGCATCATACAAAGGAAATTTGTCAGAATAAAATTGGTCCCTCTGGTTCTGTGGGGAGTTACAGGCCTGCAGCACCAGAGAGATAGTCCAATGTTAATAGGGTGACCTTTATGAGATGCTTGGAAAGCAAGGATGTACTCTTCCCAAGTGCAGATTTCTACTTGACACTTTAAGAAAAATGCAGACAGCAACAGTAATAATAATAAGAGCTTACATTTATTGAGGGTTTTCTCTGCACCAGGCCCTGTGCCTAGAACTGCACCTGCAATGGTGGTTAAATGTGGGCTTTCCTCAGCCAGAAATATACTTTCCCAAGGGACAAAGTATCAAATGTGTCTCTTGAGGGGTTGCTTAAGAACAATATTTAATTATGGAAAATAGCACTTTAAATATTTTATATATATGTGTGTTTTATATATATATGGAAAATAGCACTGTAAATATTTTATATATGTGTGTGTTTTATATGTATATGGAAAATAGCACTGTAAATATTTTATATATATGAATTTGTTTACATAAGTATATATATAATTGGAGACTGGGGCATATGCCTCTCTCAAGACAGTGTTAAGGAATCACTAACAGTTTCTCCAGGAACATTTAACTGCTCTTTAATTTAGCTAGTTATGCTCTGAGAAGTGAATGAAAGCTGTTGGAAAGAGAGTGCAAATTATACAGATTCAGTCCACTTGTAGTGATAAGCATAATGGATCTGGCAATAATGAGTGTAAATTGCATGAAAATGTAAATGAATTAGAAAATGATGCAGAATTAGGCTATGAAGGTGAAGATTTCTCTTTGTTTCTGTGGGCTTTTTTCTTTTTGTGAGCTAAGGCTAATGTTTACCCAAAGCATCGTGGCTCCCACCCATTCCTTTCTCATATTGGCAGCATTTAGCATCGATACGTATATACATATACTTATGGGCCATATAAACAGCACACGACACAGATAAGCAGTAGTAGTTTATCACTTTTCTGTCATTCTAGATTTAACAGTGAAGAATCTCCTCTAATTTTAAGGGACTTCACTCCCATAAAGTTTCTCTTGTGTTTTCTGGGGCGTAATTCTTCTACGCAGTCTACATTTTCTGTTCTCTGTGACCCTGATGCTACATTCTTTCCTCAGGCAAATGTCTTATTGATGGTACTCAGGGTTTTGCTTAAACAGGGAGGCCAGGGTAGCCCTGGGAGTGTGAAATCAGTGTATTCACAGTTCTTGTGTCTCACTGTGACTCTATTAGACCACCCCTTAAGAGTCTTAATTTAAGTAAATCTATGATTCTGGATAAACCATGCTAGTGAGAAAAAAGTTATTATATACACTGTCAAGAAACAGAGGCCTGTTGATTCTAATATTAACAAAGTACAATGATTTTCCAAATTATTTTTATTATAACTTCAATGACTTCTATTTTTATAGTTCCATAGATTGTACAAAATACTTTTGCATATGTGATGTCACTTTGCCACCACATGAGTTAGTTATTGTTATGCTCATTTTGCTAGTGAAAAAATTTAAACTCAGGAATGTTATAATTTATTTGTCATCACAGAAACATTAAGAGGCAGAGCCAGAAGTACAACTTGGATTTTTTTTTTAAACATCTTTATTGGAGTATAATTGCTTTACAATGGTGTGTTAGTTTCTGATTTATAACAAAGTGAATCAGCTATACATATACATATATCCCTATATCTCCTCCCTCTTGCATCTGCCTCCCTCCCACCCTCCCCATCCCACCCCTCCAGGTGGTCACAAAGCACCGAGCTGATCTCCCTGTGCTATGCAGCTGCTTCCCACAAGCTAGCTATTTTACATTTGGTAGTGTATATATGTCCATGCCACTCTCTCACTTCGTCCCAGCTTACCCTTCCCCCTTCCCATATCCTTAAGTTCATTCTCTAGTAGGTCTGCGTCTTTATTCCCGTCTTGCCCCTAGATTCTTCATGACCATTTTATTTTCTTAGATTCCATATATATGTGTTAGCATACGGTATTTCTTTTTCTCTTTCTGACTTACTTCACTCTGTATGACAGACTCTAGGTCCATCCACCTCACTACAAATAACTCAATTTCGTTTCTTTATATGGCTGAGTAATATCCCATTGTATATATGTGCCACATCTTCATTATCCATTCATCTGTCGATGGACACTAAGGTTGCTTCCACGTCCTGCCTATTGTAAATAGAACTGCAGTGAACATTATGGTACATGACTCTTTTTGAATTATGGTTTTCTCAGGGTATATGCCCAGTAGTGGGATTGCTGGGTCGTATGGTAATTCTATTTTTAGTTTTTTAAGGAACCTCCATACTGTTCTCCATAGTGGCTGTATCAATTTACATTCCCACCAACAGTGCAAGAGGGTTCCCTTTTCTCCACACCCTCTCCAGCATTTATTATTTGTAGATATTTTGATCATGGCCATTCTGACTGGTGTGAGATGATATCTCATTGTAGTTTTGATTTGCATTTCTCTAATGATTAATGATGTTGAGCATTCTTTCATGTGTTTGTTGGCGATCTGCATATCTTCTTTAGAGAAATGTCTATTTAGGTCTTCTGCCCATTTTTGGATTGGGTTGTTTGTTTTTTTGATATTGAGGTGCATGAGCTGCTTGTAAACTTTGGAGAATAATCCTTTGTCAGTTGCTTCATTTGCAAATATTTTCTTCATTTGCAAATATTTTCTGCCATTCTGAAGGTTGTCTTTTCATCTTGTTTATAGTTTCCTTTGCTGTGCAAAAGCTTTTAAGTTTCATTAGGTCCCATTTGTTTATTTTTGTTTTTATTTCCATTTCTCTAGGAGGTGGGTCAAAAAGGATCTTGCTGTGATTTATGTCATAGAGTGTTCTGCCTATGTTTTCCTCTAAGAGTTTAATAGTGTCTGGCCTTACATTTAGGTCTTTAATCCATTTTGAGTTTATTTTTGTGTATGGTGTTAGGGAGTGTTCTAATTTCATTCTTTTACATGTAGCTGTCCAGTTTTCCCAGCACCACTTATTGAAGAGGCTGTCTTTTCTCCACTGTATATTCTTGCCTCCTTTATCAAAGATAAGGTGACCATATGTGCGTGGGTTTATTTCTGGGCTTTCTATCCTGTTCCATTGATCTATATTTCTGTTTTTGTGCCAGTACCATATTGTCTTGATTACTGTAGCTTTGTAGTATAGTCTGAAGTCAGGGAGTCTGATTCCTCCATCTCCGTTTTTCTTTCTCAAGATTGCTTTGACTATTCGGGGTCTTTTGTGTTTCCATACACATTGTGAGAATTTTTGTTCTAGTTCTGTGAAAAATGCCAGTGGTAGTTTGATAGGGATTGCATTGAATCTGTAGATTGCTTTGGGTAGTATAGTCATTTTCACAATGTTGATTCTTCCAATCCAAGAACATGGTGTATCTCTCCATCTATTTGTATTATCTTTAATTTCTTTCATCAGTGTCTTATAATTTTCTGCATACAGGTCTTTTGTCTCCTTAGGTAGGTGTATTCCTAGCTATTTTATTCTTTTTGTTGCAGTGGTAAATGGGAGTGTTTCCTTAATTTCACTTTCCGATTTTTCATCATTAGTGTATAGGAATGCAAGAGATTTCTGTGCATTAATTTTGTTTCCTGCTACTTTACCAAATTCATTGATTAGCTCTAATAGTTTTCTGGTAGTATCTTTAGGATTCTCTATGTATAGTATCATGTCATCTGCAAACAGTGACAGCTTTACTTCTTCTTTTCCGATTTGGATTCCTTTTATTTCTTTTCCTTCTCTGATTGCTGTGACTAACACTTCCAAAACTATGTTGAATAATAGTGGTGAGAGTGGGCAACCTTGTCTTGTTCCTTATCTTAGAGGAAATGGTTTCAGTTTTTCACCATTGAGGACCATGTTGGCTGAGGGTTTGTCATATATGGCCTTTATTATGTTGAGGAAAGTTCCCTCTATGCCTACTTTCTGGAGGGTTCTAATCATAAATGGGTGTTGAATTTTGTCAGAATCTTTTTCTGCATCTATTGAGATGATCATATGGTTTTTCTCCTTCAATTTGTTAATATGGTGTATCACATTGATTGATTTGTGTATATTGAAGAATCCTTGCATTCCTGGGATAAACCCCACTTGATCATGGTGTATGATCCTTTTAATGTGCTGTTGGATTCTGTTTGCTAGTATTTTGTTGAGGATTTTTGCATCTATGTTCATCAGTGATACTGGCCTGTAGTTTTCTTCCTTTGTGACATCTTTGTCTGGTTTTGGTATCAGGGTGATGGTGGCCTCATAGAACGAGTTTGGGGGTGTTCCTCCCTCTGCTATATTTTGGAAGAGTTTGAGAAGGATAGGTGTTATCTCTTCTCTAAATGTTTGGTAGAATTTGCCTGTGAAGCTGTCTGGTCCTGGGCTTTTGTTTGTTGGGAGATTTTTAATCACAGTCTCAATTTCAGTACTTGTGATTGGTCTGTTCATATTTTCTATTTCTTCCTGGTTCAGCCTTGGAAGGTTGTGCTTTTCTAAGAATGTGTCCATTTCTTCCAGGTTGTCCATTTTATTGGCATTTAGTTGCTTGTAGTAATCTCTCATGATCGTTTGTATTTCTGCAGTGTCAGTTGTTACATCTCCTTTTTCATTTCTAATTCTATTGATTTGAGTCTTCTCCCTTTTTTTCTTGATGAGTCTGGCTAATGGTTTATCAATTTTGTTTATCTTCTCAAAGAACCAGCTTTTAGTTTTGTTGATCTTTGCTATCATTTCCTTCATTTCTTTTTCATTTATTTCTGATCTGATCTTCATGATTTCTTTCCTTCTGCTAACTTTGGGGTTTTTTTGTTCTTCTTTCTCTAATTGCTTTAGTTGTAAGGTTAGGTTGTTTATATGAGATGTTTCTTGTTTCTTAAGGTAGTATTGTATTGCTGTAAACTTCCCTCTTAGAACTGGTTTTGCTGCATCCCATAGGTTTTGGGTCGTCGTGTTTTCATTGTCATTTGTTTCTAGGTATTTTTTGATTTCCTCTTTGATTTCTTCAGTGATCTCTTGGTTACTAAGTAGTGTATTGTTTAGCCTCCATGTGTTTGTATTTTTTACAGATTTTTTCCTGTAATTGATATCTAGTCTCGTAGCATTGTGGTCGGAAAAGATACTTGATACGATTTCAATTTTTTTAAATTTATGAAGGCTTGATTCGTGACCCAAGATACGATATATCCTGGAGAATGTTCCATGAGCACTTGTGAAGAAAGTGTATTCTGTTGTTTTTGGATGGAATGTCCTATAGATATCAATTATGTTTAATGTGTCATTTAAAGCTCGTGTTTCCTTATTTATTTTCATTTTGGATGATCTGTCTATTGGTGAAAGTGAGGTGTTAAATTCCCCTACTATGATTGTGTTACTGTCAATTTCCCCTTTTATTGCTGTTAGTATTTGCCTTATGTATTGAGGTGCTCCTATGTTGGGTACATAAATATTTACAATTGTTATATCTTCTTGGATTGATCCCTTGATCATTATGTAGTGTCCTTCTTTGTCTCTTCTAATAGTCTTTGTTTTAAAGTCTATTTTTTCTGATATGAGAATTCCTCCTCCAGGTTTCTTTTGATTTCCTTTTGCATGGAGTATCTTTTTCCATCCCCTCACTTTTAGTCTTTAAGTGTCCCTAGGTCTGAAGTGGGTCTCTTGTAGACAGCATATATATGGGTCTGTTTTTGGATCCATTCAGCCAGTCTATGTCTTTTGGTTGGAGCATTTAATCCATTTAAATTTAAGGTAATTATCAATATGTATGTTCCTATTACCATTTTCTTAATTGTTTTGGCTATGTTATTGTAGGTCTTTTCCTTCTCTTGTGTTTCCTGCCTAGGGAAGTTCCTTTAGCATTTGTTGTAAAGCTGGTTTGGTGGTGCTGAATTCTCTCAGCTTTTGCTTGTCTGTAAAGGTTTTAATTTCTCCGTCGAATCTGAATGAGATTCTTGCTGGGTAGAGTAATCTTGGTTGTAGGTTTTTCTCCTTCATCACTTTAAATACGTCCTGCCACTCCCTCTGGCTTGCAGAGTTTCTGCTGAAAGATCAGCTGTTAACCTTATGGGGATTCCATTGTATGTTATTTTTTATTTTTCCCTTGCTGCTTTTAATATTTTTTCTTTGTATTTAATTTTTGATAGTTTGATTAATATGGGTTTTGGCATGTTTCTCCTTGGATTTATCTTGTATGGGACTCTAGTGCTTCCTGGAGTTGAGTGACTATTTCCTTTCCCATATTAGGGAAGTTTTCAACTATAATGTCTTCAAATATTTTCTCAGTCCCTTTCTTTTTCTCTTCTTCTTCTGGGACCCCTATAATTCGAATGTTGATGTGTTTAATGTTGTCCCAGAGGTCTCTGAGACTGTCCTCAATTCTTTTCATTCTTTTTTCTTTATTCTGCTCTGCAGTAGTTATTTCCACTATTTTATCTTCCAGGTCACTTATCCGTTCTTCTGCCTCAGTTATTCTGCTATTGATCCCTTCTAGAGAATTTTTTATTTCATTTATTGTGTTGTTCATCACTATTTGTTTGCTCTTTAGTTCTTCTAGGTCCTTGTTAAACGTTTCTTGTATTTTCTCCATTCTATATCCAAGATTTTGGATCATCTTTACTATCATTATTCTGAATTCTTTTTCAGGTAGACTGCCTATTTCCTCTTCATTTGTTAGGTCTGGTGGGTTTTCACCTTGCTCCTTCATCTGCTGTGTGTTTCTCTGTCTTCTCATTTTGCTTAACTTACTGTGTTTGGGGTCTCCTTTTCGCAGGCTGTAGGTTCGTAGTTCCCGTTGTTTTTGGTGTCTGCCCCCAGTGGCTAAGGTTGGTTCAGTGGGTTGTATAGGCTTCCTGGTGGAGGGGATTAGTGCCTGTGTTCTGGTGGATGAGGCTGGATCTTGTCTTTCTGGTGGGCAGGTCCACGTCTGGTGGTGTGTTTTGGGGTGTCTGTGAACTTATTATGATTTAGGCAGCCCCTCTGCTAATGGGTGGGGTTGTGTTCCTGTCTTACTAGTTGTTTGGCATAGGGTGTCCAGCACTGTAGCTTGCTGGTCGTTGAGTGGAGCTGGGTCTTGGCATTGAGATGGAGATCTCTGGGAGATTTTCACCATTTGATATTACATGGAGTTATGAGGTCTCTTGTGGACCAATGTTCTGAACTTGGCTCTCCCACCTCAGAGGCACAGCCCTGACGCCTGGCTGGAGCACCAACAGCCTGTCATCCACATGGATTAGAATAAAAGGGAGAAAAAAAAGAAAGAATGAAAGAAGAATATAAAATAAAATAAAGTTATTTAAAGAAAAATTAATTATTAAAAAATTTTTTTTAAGTAATTAAAAAAAGAAAGAAAGAAGAGAGCAACCAAACCAAAAAACAAATCCACCAATGATAATAAGAGCTAAAAACTATACTAAAAAAGAAACCAAAAAAAATGGACAGACAGAATCCTAGGACAAATGGTAAAATCAAAGCTATACAGACAAAAGCACACACAGAAGCATAGACATACACACTCACAAAAAAAGAAAAAGAGAAAACAAAATATATATCGTTGTTCCCAAAGTCCACCTCCTCAATTTGGGATGATTCATTGTCTATTCAGGTATTTCTTAGATGCAGGGTACATCAAGTTGATTGTGGAGTTTTAATCCACTGCTCCTGAGGCTGCTGGGAGAAATTTCCCTTTTTCTTCTTTGTTCGCACAGCTGCTGAGGTTCAGCTTTGGTTTTGGACCCGCCTCTGCGTGTAGGTCGCCTAGGTCGTCTATTCTTCGTTCAGACAGGACGGGGTTAAAGGAGCAGCTGATTCGTGGGCTCTGGCTCACTCAGGCCGGGGGGAGGGAGGGGTACAGATGCGGGGCGAGCCTGCGGCAGCAGAGGCCAATGTGATGTTGCAACAACCTGAGGCGTGCCGTGCATTCTCCTGGGGATGTTGTCTCTGGATCACGGGACCCTGGCAGTGGCGGGCTGCACCGGCTTCCGGGAGGGGAGGTGTGGAGAGTGACCTGTGCTTGCACACAGGCTTCTTGATGGCGACGGCAGCAGCCTTAGCGTCTCATGCCCGTCTCTGGGGTCTGCGCTGATAGCCGCGGCTCGTGCCTATCTCTGGAGCCCCTTTAAGGGGCGCTCTTAATCCCCTCTACTCACGCACCAGGAAACAAAGAGGCAAGAAAAAGTCTCTTGCCTCTTTGGCAGCTCCAGACTTTTTCCCAGACTCCCTCCTGTATAGCCATGGCGCCCTAGCCCCCTTCAGGCTGTGTTCACGCAGCCAACCCCAGTCCTCTCCCTGGGATCCGACCGAAGCCCGAGCCTCAGCTCCCAGCCCCCACCCGCCCCAGCGGGTGAGCAGAGAAGCCTCTCGGGCTGGTGAGTGCTGGTCGGCACCGCTCCTCTGTGCGGGAATCTCTCCGCTTTGCCCTCTGCACCCCTGTGGCTGCGCTCTCCTCTGCGGCTCCGAAGCTTCCCCCCTCCGCCCCCCGCAGTCTCCGCCCATGAAGGGGTTTCCTAGTGTGTGGAAACCTTTCCTCCTTCACAGCTCCCTCCCACTGGTGCAGGTCCCGTCCCTATTCTTTTGTCTCTGTTTTTTCTCTTTTCTTTTGCCCTACCCAGGTACGTGGGGAGTTTCTTGCCTTTTGGGAGGTCTGAGGTCTTCTGCCAGCGTTCAATAGGTGTTCTGTAGGGGTTGTTCCACATGTACATGTATTTCTGATGTATTTGTGGGGAGGAAGGTGATCTCTGCGTCTTACTCTTCCGCCATCTTGAAGCTCCTCCCTAATTTTAGTTTTTTAAGGAACCTCCATACTGTTCTCCATAGTGCCTGTATCAATTTACATTCCCACCAACAGTGCAAGAGGGTTCTTTTCTCCACACCCTCTCCAGCATTTATTGTTTGTAGATTTTTTGATGATGGCCATTCTGACTGGTGTGAGGTGATACCTCATTGTAGTTTTGATTTGCATTTCTCTCATGATTAGTGATGTTGAGAATCCTTTCATTTGTTTGTTGGCAATCTGTATATCTTCTTTGGAGAAATGTCTACTTAGGTCTTCTGCCCATTTTTGGATCAGGTTGTTTGTTTTTTTGATATTGAGCTGCATGAGCTGCTTGTAAATTTTGGAGATTAATCCTTTGTCAGTTGCTTCATTTGCAAATATTTTCTCCCATTCTGAGGGTTGTCTTTTCATCTTGTTTATGGTTTCCTTTGCCGTGCAAAAGCTTTTAAGTTTCATTAGGTCCCATCTGTTTATTTTTGCTTTTATTTCCATTTCTCTAGGAGGTGAGTCAAAAAGGATCTTGCTGTGGTTTACGTCATAGAGTAGAACTTGGATCTTATGCACCCAAATCGTATGCTTTTCCTAAGGATCATGCTGGCTCTTTTGCAAAAAGGCTTTAAATTCAAGTAGACCTGCTGATTTTTTCCAGGACGTTTTGAATTTGGCAATAAAATAATAAATTAGTAATTTCAATATGCATATTGCCAAGGAGAGAAAAAAACTAGTTTGATTGATATTCTGTGAGATTAGCCATTGTTATTTATAGGGCTTCAAGTAAACATGCAAAGGTTTAACCTTATAGACTGTTTATTAGAAACTTCTGGTTGGCTTCTTTGAATGCAGCTAAATGGGTGGTTGTAGAGCAATAAACAGGGGCTGCTTTCATCCCCCACCCCATGCTTTTATTTATTGAACACTGACTATGTGCCAGGCCCTGTGCTGGCTGTTGGGAAGAAAGCCGTTGAAGAGAACTGGTCTCTCTGCTTCTGACTTTTTCTCTCCCTTTCCTCAATCCGGTTTATTCTCCACAAGTTCTACAGAGATCCAGAGCCATCTTCTTTTTTATAAAATTTATTTATTTATTTTTGACTGCATTGGATCTTTGTTGCTGCTTGTTGGCTTTCTCTAGTTGCTGCAAGTGGGGGCTACTCTTTGTTGCGGTGCGTGGGCTTCTCATTGCGGTGGCTTCTCTTGTTGTGGAGCACAGGCTCTAGGCATGTGGGCTTCCACAGTTGCAGCATGTGGGCTCAATAGTTGTGGCTCGTGGGCTCTAGAGTGCAGGCTCAGTAGCTGTGGCACCCAGGCTTAGTTGCTTCGTGGCATATGGGGTCTTCCCAGACTGGGGCTCAAACCCCTGTCCCCTGCATTGGCAGGTGGATTCTTAACCACTGCACCGCCAGGGAAGTCCCTAGAGCGATCTTCTTAAAATGTAATCCTGACCGTGTCCTGTTAGTGTCACCAGGCTGTACAGCGACAAGGGGTCACATCTATCTTATATACCATTATATCCTCATTGTACACGTGATGGATTGAGTCCAAGGACCTACACAACTTGGCTCCTGCATCCCTCTTCCAGACCCATCTCTTTTTCTTCACCTTTTACTCTCCACTCCAGCCACACTGAATTGCTGTAGGCAGACCAAGGAATGTGCCAAGTTCTCTCTCTTCTCAGTGATGCAGTGCTACTCCCTTTGCTTTGAGGCCTCGGGCCACAGTCTCTCACCCTGTCCTTTCCCCTTTTTCACCAGGTAACTTCTATGCATCCTTCTGCTTCAGTTCAGACCTCACCCCCAGTAGAAAACTTTTCACAACTGCCCCAATTCTCTCCTTTTCGTTCTGCTCTTAGGCCAACATAGCATGTACCATATGGTACATGACCTAGTACATAATCTATGAAATTATATACAAGTTCCTTAAACAAAATTTTTAAAATATAATATAGTTTCTAAAGGAAAGGACACATTCCTCAAAAGGGGAGGATTTCAGCCAACATCCATGTTCTCTGATAAGTTCTAAGATCTTCAGCGTGTAGGGCACTATATTATTTTCAGAGCGTTAGCTGAAAATAATTCATAAGCATGGTGTTTTGCATCACAATCCTTATTTTTATACTGGTATTTCCATTATCTACATGCTTCTTTCCTTGATCAGAATCCTACCCTACTGATGACTAATGGTAACACAGAGGCAGAAAATGGAGACATTGAAGGAGCATGTATACATTTTATAGCTATAAAATTTTCACTGAAAAGTTGAATGCTTGAAATAGAGCACAAATATAATTGAAAGCTTGAAACAGAACACAACAGTAATTAGTGCTAGAGTGGGTTTGGTTTCCAAAAATTATAAAAATTATTTAGTTTTAAATGTTTGGGATAGAAATATTAATTCTAGGTTGTGATTTAAGAATGCGTTTAAAAGATGCAGACGTAGAGAAAGGACTTGAGGACACAGGGAGGGGGAAGGGTAAGCTGGGACGAAGTGAGAGAGTGGCATGGACATATATACACTACCAAATGTAAAATAGATAGCTAGTGGGAAGCAGCCGCATAGCACAGGGAGATCAGCTCGGTGCTTTGTGACCACCTAGAGGGGTGGGATAGGGAGGGTGGGAGGGAGAAGCAAGAGGGAGGAGATATGGGGATATATGTATATGTATAGCTGATTCATTTTGCTATACAGCAGAAACTAACACACCATTGTAAAGCAATTATACTCCAATAAAGATGTTAAAAAAAAAGAATGCATTTAATAAGAACTGAACAGCTAGAAGTATAGTTCAGATAAGGTATAAATGTTCTGTATGTGAATCGAAAGCAAGTTGTGTTGATAATGTTTAATATTCGTGCTATAATTAAAATTAATCAAGAAATGTATCACATTCTTTTATAAAATACATTTAATTAATGAGATTTAAAAATTAAGTTGACGGACTTCCCTGGTGGTCCAGTGGTAAAGAATCCGTCTTCCAATGCCGGGGACACAGGTTCGATCCCTGGTCGGGGAACTAAGATCCCACGTGCTGCGGGGCAACTAAGCCCTCACGCCACAACTACTGAGCTCACATGCCTCAAAGAGAGAGCCTGCGTGCCACAAACTACAGAGCCCACGTGCCCTGGAGCCCACACGCCACAACTAGAGAAAGAAAAACCCGCATGCCACAACTAGAGAGAGGCTCGCATGCCGCAACTAAGACCTGACGCAGCCAAAAAAAAAAAAAAAAAAAAAAAAATTAAGTAGAGTTTAATGGCAAAATGTAATAATAATTGTAATTGTAAGTAGGACTTAGAAGATGAAAAGGAAACTATTTGCTAGACATGAACCTATATTAATTTTGAGCTGCCTGAACTGTACTAACGTTTTCCCATGTAAACAGCAGCTTGTATTCTAATTTAATCATTTGAAAAAAGAAAATTACTGGCTGGCCTTAAACATGTATGAGGCTTCAAATTTAGCAAATTTGGATCATTAGTTTTAAAAAGTTACTTTATATCTCATAGTCTAGTGAACAAATAATTGTTCTAGATAAATAGATCAGTGGAACAGAGAGCCCAGAAATAGACACACATAAATATAGCCAACTGATCTTTGACAAAGTAGAAGAGGCAGTACAATGGAGCAAAGATAGTATTTTCAATAAATGGTACTAAAACATTTGGACATACACACACACACACAAAAATGAATCTAGACACAGACCTTACACCCTTCACAAAAATTAACTCAAAATGGATCACAGACCTAAATGTAAAATGCAAACCTATAAAACCACCAAAAGATACCATAGGAGAAAACCTTGGTTATGGTGATGACTTTTTTAGATACAACACCAAAGGCATGATCCATGAAAGAAATAATTGATAAATAAGCTAGACTTCATTAAAATTAAAAACTTCTGCTCTGTGAAAGACAATGTCAAGAGAATGAGCAGACAAGCCACAGACTGGGAGAAAATATTTGCAAAAGACACATCTGATCAAGGACTGTTATCCAAAATATACAAAGAACTTTTAAAACTCCACAATAAGAAAACTAAAAAAATGGGCCAAAGATCTTAACAGACACCAAAGAAGATTTACAGATGGCAAATGAGCAAATGAAAAGATACTTAACATTATATGTCATCAGGGTCATGCAAATTAAAACAAGATATCACTACACACCCATTAGAATGGCCGAAATCTGGAACACTGACCAAATGCTGGTGAAAATGTGGAGCAACGGAAACTCATTCATTGCTTGTGGGAATGGAAAATGGTGCAGCCTTTTTGGAAGACAGTTTGGTGGTTTCTTACAAAACTAAAAATATTCTTACTGTACGATCCAGCAATTGTGCTCCTTGGTTTTTATTCCAAGGAGTTGAAAACTTATGTCCACACAAAAACCTGCACATGGATGTTTATAGCAACTTTATTCATAATTGCCAAAACTTGGAAGCAACAAAGATGGTTTTCATTAGGTGAAATGGATAAACAAACTGGCACATGCAGACAATGGAATATTATTCAGTGCTAAAAAGAAATAAACTATCATGCCATGAAAAGACATGGAGGAATCTTAAATGCATATTGCTAAGTGAAAGAAACCAATCTGAAAAGGCTACATAATGTATAGTTCCAGCTCTATGGTATTCTGGAAAACATAACACTATGGAGACAATAAAAAGATCAGTGGTTTCCAGGGGCTGGAGGTTGGGGAGGGATGAAAAGGTGGAGCACAGAAGACTCTCAGGGCAGTGAAAATACTCTGTATGATGCTATAATGATGGATTTATGTCGTTATATATTTGTCCAAACTCATAGAATGCACAACACCAAGAATGAACCCTAAGGTAAACTGTGGTTTTTGGGAGATCATGGTGTGTCAATGTTGGTTCATCAGTTGTAGCAAATATACCATTCTGGTGGGGGATATTGACAATGGGGGTGAGCTATGGAAGTGTAGGGCCAGGTGGTGTAAGGGAAATCTTTGTACCTTCCTCTTGATTTTGCTATGAACATAAAACTGCTCTAAAAAATAATGTCTTAAAAAAATCATAATCTTATTCCTGTTCTCATCCCCATGTTCTGGTCTTCTGCTTCCCATTACCCTCAGTTCATATCCTTACTATGCAAGAAAATTATTGCTTTCTCTTAAAGTTAAGAGTAATTTTTTCTATAAGATGCTCTATATTATAGAGCATTATGCTCTTTATTATAGCATAACTGAAAATATGTTCTTCAGTTGTTTTGTGACTAGTTCATAAGATTTTTTAATATCAAATTTGCAGCATAAAAAGGTGAGAACGTCCCGAAATTTTTGTATGTGATTAGATATTTACCCCCGTGGATTTTCCTGAAGTCAGAAGAGTGCGGCACAGTCATCCTCAGATCTGAAATAGTATCTCACACATATACACTGAGTAATGTGACACACTGAGAAGCAGAGGATCTGATCAATTGTGCATCAGATCAATAATAATAATAATAATAATAATAACTGTGTTCAGCATGTCAAGATACCATTCTAAGTAGCTTACATCTGCTGAGTCATTTAGTCCTCAGAAGAACCTGATGGGGAAGACAGTGTCACAGTTCTCTCCCTCTCTATTTCAAAGATGAGGAAACGGAGGCCCAGGGAAGTTAAGTAAATGTCCCAGGGTCACAAAACTACCAAGAGCAGTGCTCAGAATTCTAAACTGGAGGTAGTCTAGATCCCGAGTCTTACGGTTCTCACAGGGTTTTCACCTGCATGGTGACCTGCACCCCAGGACTTAGTCAACGGCAATCACTGGAGGTGGAGGTGGGTGGGCATTTGTATTGATAAGCAGCTCTATAGTTGATCGTGATGTATTGGTGTGTGTGTGTGTGTATATATATATATATATATATATATATATATATATATATATATATAGACATCTTTATTGGAGTATAATTGCTTTACAATGGTGTGTTAGTTTCTGCTCTATAACAAAGTGAATCAGTTATACATATACATATGTTCCCATATCTCTTCCCTCTTGCATCTCCCTCCCTCCCACCCTCCCTCTCCCACCCCTCTAGGTGGTCACAAAGCACAGAGCTGATCTCCCTGTGCTATGCGGCTGCTTCCCACTAGCTATCTATTTTACGTTTGGTAGTGTATATATGTCCATGCCACTCTCTCATTTTGTCACAGCTTACCCTTCCCCCTCTCCGTATCCTCAAGTCCATTCTCTAGTAGGTCTGTGTCTTTATTCCCATCTTACCACAAGGTTCTTCATGACCTTTTTTTTTTTCCCTTAGATTCCATATATATGTGTTAGCATACTGTATTTGTTTTTCTCTTTCTGACTTACTTCACTCTGTATGACAGACTCTAGGTCCATCCACCTCACTACAAATAACTCAATTTTATTTCTTTTTATGGCTGAGTAATATTCCATTGTATCTATGTGCCACATCTTCTTTATCCATTCATCCAATGATGGACACTTAGGTTGCTTCCATGTCCTGGCTATTGTAAATAGAGCTGCAATGAACATTGTGGTACATGACTCTTTTTGAATTATGGTTGTCTCAGGGTATATGCCCAGTAATGGGATTGCTGGGTCGTATGGTAGTTCTATTTTTAGTTTTTTAAGGAACCTCCATACTGTTCTCCATAGTGGCTGTATCAATTTACATTCCCACCAACAGTGCAAGAGGGTTCCCTTTTCTCCACACCCTCTCCAGCATTTATTGTTTCTAGATTTTTTGATGATGGCCATTCTGACCAGTGTGAGATGATATCTCATTGTAGTTTTGATTTGCATTTCTCTTATGATTAAGGATGTTGAGCATCCTTTCATGTGTTTGTTGGCAATCTGTATATCTTCTTTGGAGAAATGTCTATTTAGGTCTTCTGCCCATTTTTGGATTGGGTTGTTTGCTTTTTTGTTATTCAGCTGCATAAGCTGCTTATAAATTTTGGAGATTAATCCTTTGTCAGTTGCTTCATTTGCAAATATTTTCTCCATTCTGAGGGTTGTCTTTCAGTCTTGTTTATGGTTTCCTTTGCTGTGCAAAAGCTTTTAAGTTTCATTAGGTCCCATTTGTTTATTTTTGTTTTTATTTCCATTTCTCTAGGAGGTGGGTCAAAAAGGATCTTGCTGTGATTTATGTCATAGAGTGTTCTGCCTATGTTTTCCTCTAAGAGTTTAATAGTGTCTGGCCTTACATTTAGGTCTTTAATCCATTTTGAGTTTGTTTTTGTGTATGGTGTTAGGGAGTGTTCTAATTTCATACTTTTACATGTACCTGTCCAGTTTTCCCAGCACCACTTATCGAAGAGGCTGTCTTTTCTCCACTGTATATTCTTGCCTCTTTTATCAAAGATAAGGTGACCATATGTGCGTGGGTTTATCTCTGGGCTTTCTATCCTGTTCCATTGATCTATATTTCTGTTTTTGTGCCAGTGCCATACTGTCTTGATTACTGTAGCTTTGTAGTATAGTCTGAAGTCAGGGCGCCTGATTCCTCCAGCTCCATTTTTCGTTCTCAAGATTGCTTTGACTATTCGGGGTCTTTTGTGTTTCCATACAAATTGTGAACTTTTTTGTTCTAGTTCTGTGAAAAATGCCAGTGGTAGTTTGATAGGGATTGCATTGAATCTGTAGATTGCTTTGGGTAGTATAGTCATTTTCACAATGTTGATTCTTCCAATCCAAGAACATGGTGTATCTCTCCATCTATTTGTATTATCTTTAATTTCTTTCATCAGTGTCTTATAATTTTCTGCATACAGGTCTTTTGTCTCCTTAGGTAGGTTTATTCCTAGGTATTTTATTCTTTTTGTTGCAATGGTAAATGGGAGTGTTTTCTTAATTTCACTTTCCGATTTTTCATCATTAGTGTATAGGAATGCAAGAGATTTCTGTGCATTAATTTTGTATCCTGCTACTTTACCAAATTCATTGATTAGCTCTAGTAGTTTTCTGGTAGCATCTTTAGGATTCTCTATGTGTAGTATCATGTCATCTGCAAACAGTGACAGCTTTACTTCTTTTCCGATTTGGATTCCTTTTATTTCTTTTTCTTCTCTGATTGCTGTGGCTAAAACTTCCAAAACTATGTTGAATAATAGTGGTGAGAGTGGGCAACCTTGTCTTGTTCCTGATCTTAGTGGAAGGTATATTTTTGAGTTGGATAAACTAGGGCTTGAATTCTGACTTCCACATTTACTGGCTATATGAAATTGTGCAAGTTATTTAATCTTTTGGAGTCTCGATTTTCTTGTAAGTAAAATGGGGGGATATTTACTTTACTGTTGTGATAAATGAGTTATATGTGAAGCACTGGTATGGAGTATATGTTCAGTAAAGAGAAGGTATGGTTATTATTCTAGAGAGTTTCCCAAATCTTTTTATGCTCAAGTAACACTCTTTGAGAAGCATTCTTAGGAGGCTGTGTGTGTGTCTGGCGGCGGAGGGGGGGGGGGGGGGGGGAGTGGATGTCATTATTTCTGTAGCTTTTTGTTTGGGGTCTGCTTTGGAATTATGCTTTTTCATTAATTCAAGAAGAAATACATGTATAGTCTCTGTTTTATTACTACTTCCAGTAAATGCCTTGACATGATTTCAGAAAAACTCTTAAAACAGTACCTCACAGAAATATATTGCTTAATGTAGCACATCGTATAATAGAGAAAATGGCTCTATGCCAGTGAGTCCTGGCTCTCTCCTGGTCCCCTTACAAATGGGAAGAAACAGCTTAGCCTGTGAGCAAGTCCTTGAGCAGAAGAGATGAAAATCAGAAGGCTATCACCTCATTCTGGGCCTCCTGCCTATTAGAAAAGGCTCCAGAGAGCACTGACTAATGTCAGGAGATAATATATTGGAATATGCCAGTGCACTCATATCCTATATATATCACCTTTCCCTAGTTCCGCTGAGACACTCATTATTTTGAGAATGGTTGGATTATTATGAAAGAGAAACTGTTAAATTTTTATCTTCCAAATTTGGCTTTTGCAGTCCAATGCAGAGAAACAGTTGTGAAAGGTGAAGCTATTGATGTGTAAGACCCAAGCTCTTTGAGAAGAGAAAAGCATTTCAAAAATCCAAAGGGAAATCCCGGAAGGAGCAGTGCCTAAAGTTAATCCGCCCACAGTAGAAATGAAGAAGAGGATAGATGACCAGTCATAAGTCCCCACCCTAGGGGATAAAGGGAGGGCAGGGCTGGGGGAAACCCACAGAGTGAAGAGAGGAGAGAGACTGGGGAGGAGGCCAGTGGACTCCATGTTTTGGAGCGTCCTCATGGAGGGGCGGGGTCAACCTGACAAAACGCCCATTCTCTGCCGGAGTGAGACTTTCCATGGCCACAGCCATGAGGCTGCAGGGCGTGAGTCTCACTGGCAGACTTTCCATCACAGTTTGATGGCTGCTGCTGAGGTGCTGTGTTAGCGCCCTTACTATGTCTATGAGGGCTCCCTACAGAAATGGCCTTCGACCCTCTGGCAGGAGTGATGCTGTCTGCCTTGACACTTCACCTGACCCATCTAGAGTAAGTTGTGTGGCTAATCCTCCACTTCACAGCACAGGACACTCAACAGCAGCCCCTGAACAAAAGAATGGGGTCCTGAATTTACCACTGGGCGTGCTGGCCTCAAGCCCCAACATCTGGACCTAGGAGGTTGAACAGAAAAGGCTTTATTTTTCCCAGTGGGAAAAATAGCCAAACATACTGCCAGTTTTTTTTTATATATATACAAATTATAGCCATAACTCTCTGTGAAGAATAAACATGATATACTTTGTAAGAATGATATATGTCCTGTTTTTCACATTAAAGTTGGGTACTTTATTAGTTTATGAGTAAATAGTAGGAAAACTATTGAACAGCAGAGACTGTGTTTAATAAGAGGCAGCCGAGTCTTCAGTGGGAGGAAAAGCAGAGATAATAAAAGGTGAGTTATTTGATTTTCCATTCCAGAAATCATTTTGAGACAAATGCTGCTTGCAAGGAGATCATCCTTCCTATTTAACTTGTAGCATGTTACTTAGAAAGTTTGCTGGACTTGGCTGTATGGATCTTTCAGCTTCAAAGTACCTTCATAGGTATTATTCCATTTACTCCTTTTTACCCTCATGAAGGAGGAAAACAGATATTAGTAAATCCTATTTTACAAAGAACAAAGTAGGGTTTGTAGGGTAGGGAAATTGAGAAACAAAGGAACTAAGTGATCTTGGAAAAAGCTATTGCCATGGATCCCTTTTGACACTGACAAGGTGGTGTTGACAATCATTTGGTAAATGCATGTATGAAGAAAATGTATATTGTTCTGAAATGAATGTTTTCAAATCTTCCGGGAGTGTTGCCGAATCTGAATTTCTCCAGGAAATCGTATATACTATTCCCATGCAATTTAGGGACTTTGGAAGGGGAACAGCAGCTTTGATTTTATAATAATACTGTTAGTTCCTCATTTTTTTTTTTTTAACTGGCTTTTGGATATTTTATTTTATTTTATTTTTTTAATATCTTTATTGGAGTATAATTGCTTTACAATGGTGTGTTAGTTTCTGCTTTATAACAAAGTGAATCAGTTATACATATACATATGTTCCCATATCTCTTCCCTCTTGCATCTCCCTCCCTCCCACCCTCCCTCTCCCACCCCTCTAGGTGGTCACAAAGCACAGAGCTGATCTCCCTGTGCTATGCGGCTGCTTCCCACTAGCTATCTATTTTACGTTTGGTACTGTATATATGTCCATGCCACTCTCTCACTTTGTCACATCTTACCCTTCCCCCTCCCCATATCCTCAAGTCCATTCTCTAGTAGGTCTGTGTCTTTATTCCCGTCTTGCCACTAGGTTCTTCATGACCTTTTTTTTTTTCCCTTAGATTCCATATATATGTGTTAGCATACTGTATTTGTTTTTCTCTTTCTGACTTACTTTACTCTGTATGATAGACTCTAACTCCATCCACCTCACTACAAATAACTCCATTTCGTTTCTTTCTTTTTTTAAAAAGAATAACTTTATTTATTTATTTTTGGCTGTTTTGGGTCTTCGTTTCTGTGCAAGGGCTTTCTCTAGTTATGGCGAGCGGGGGCCACTCTTCATCGCGGTGCGCGGGCCTGTCACTGTTGCGGCCTCTCTTGTTGCGGAGCACAGGCTCCAGACGCGCAGGCTCAGTAGTTGTGGCTCATGGGCCTAGCTGCTCCGTGGCATGTGGGATCTTCCCAGACCAGGGCTCGAACCCGTGTCCCCTGCATTGGCAGGCAGATTCTCAACCACTGCGCCACCAGGGAAGCCCCATTTCGTTTCTTTTTATGGCTGAGTAATATTCCATTGTATATATGTGCCACATCTTCTTTATCCATTCATCCGATGATGGACATTTAGGTTGCTTCCATGTCCTGGCTATTGTAAATAGAGCTGCAATGAACATTTTGGTACATGACTTTTTTTTAATTATGGTTTTTTTAAGGGACTTCAGGTGGAATTTGAAGGGCTCTTCCTGCCCAAATCAAAGCTATTTTGGTAAATAATTCTTCACTAATACTTCCCAGCAGTAGTCACTGCATCAATTCTTTATGTCTTAGAATATTTTGTCTTCACCTTCCTTGGCATAGACACATAGGATTTAAATAACTTTATATTTGTCTGATTTGCAAATGCTGGAAACTTGGAAGGATGTTGTTGCCAAAAGGCAACGAAAGCCAGAATCCCTCTGGAGACCTTTACATACTCTCTGCCACAAAAGACTAATGAATGAAGAAGGTAGGACACTTGTCAGGACAAACATCTCTCATTTGGGAGTGATAGTTTTCGTTAGTAGATTCATTCCTCCAATATTAACCCTGCTGTTTATCACAGGGTGTAATTATGGTGATGTTGGTAGAGGTCAATGGCAGTGTGAAAACTAGACTGAAAAGGATTTTAATGGCTGATGTGGGTTTTGTGACACATATAAGCCTAAGTTAAAAAAAATAAATCACCCATTGCATCTCATCAAGATCTATGGAAAAGGTAAGGAAGGTATTATTATCTCTATTTTATGAATGAAGAAACTGTGGCTCAGGAAGATAAAATGACCTGCTCAATGCCATATACTCAACCATCCATATTTCTCCCTGTTGCAGAAAATGTAACATTGGATTCAACGTGAGAATTCCCCAAGAGATAGTAGAAGGTTTTGGTAATACTTACCTGTAACTCAGTTTCATTGCATGATTATGCAGGAGGCAACACTTGAGGCTTACTTTACTTGCTGGGGCAATGGAGTCTCCAGTGATCTTTTGGGTTGTGAGTGTAAGTAGGAAGGAACCTCAAACTCAAGGTTAAAGACCACTGTTGTAATCTAACCTTAACAGTAAGTGGCCTGGGAAGGAGACCTCAGCTGGTGCATTTTAACATCAGCACAAACACCCGGAACAGACACAGTGAATCAGCTGAGGTCCAAGAGAAATGGGGCTCACTTACCTCTGCAATCTCTGAGAGGTGAGAGAAAAATGGACTCAGCAGGATTTCAGGCAGAATTAAGGAAGTCCTCAGGTCTTTGGTTCATTTTACGTCCCTCACTTACCTGAGCTGCCAAAACACTTCTTTTGCAAACTCTACTGAAATGATTTCTGCTGCATTTGCCATTATAGTGACTCCCTTTGATTTTAGGAGAGACTCTAAACCTGAAGTTGGCAAACACTGGGCCATGGGCCATATCCAGCCCACTGCCTACCATTGTAAATGCAGTTTTATTGGAACACGATCACCCCCATTTGTTTGCACATTGTCTATGGTTGCTTCTGTACTACAAATGCAGAGTTGAGTAGCACAACAGAGACCATATGGCACACAAAATAAAAAATATTTACTCTCTGGCTCTTTACAGAAAATGTTTTCTGATCTTTGTCCTGGACTATTAATGGCAAAATGCTTTAATCTTGATGCCAGCTCTAATTAGTTAGGAGTTACTGCCTAGACTACTGTGTTGTTGAAAACTCTGAGATTATGTCGCTGATCAATGAGAAAGAGTGCTGAGCTCAATTAGCAATGTCTGCTATAGACACAGAAGTCAGGATTGGTGGCACTTGTGCCAAGTATTATTTGTCATTCCCTACTGCAAGCTTTCGTTTCCCCACACTGCTGTGATACCACCCCAAGCCAAGAGATTCCCTGATGCCTTGAGGACTGTCCTTAATAGAAGGCAGAACAGATGACTTTAAATATAAGGCAAACCCAGCACCTTCCTGAATACATTAATTAAAATAACCAGTCATAGATATGACTTGAATGCCATAACTTTGCTCTGTGCTTTACAAATGCTTAGTTGTCCCTACAAATCTGGTGGAAGGTAGATATTTGTCTTTATTTTGTGGCTGAAGAAATTAAGATACAGGGAGATTCAGTAACATTTAGTGTTGAAGCCAAATATGGTCCAAAATTGTAATTTCATATATCTGTTAGGTTGAGTTAAATTTGAAAGAGATCACAATATCATTATCAGCCCTTTCTGCTGCATAAAATTCAACAACTAGAAATTAGAGCTGTATTTCTAAGAGAAATATCCCTAATACCTAAGAGGCTTAAGCTATAGAGCATTTACACTTTGACGTGTAATACCTCAGTAAGACCACATTACCTCTTAAGAAAAACAACTGTAACTTTGAACATTGTATAAAGGGAATAGGAAGTTGTTTATTGGTGTTTTTTGCTTGCTTGTTTGTTTAGCAAAGAAAGTGAAGTAATGCTGGAGCATGAGGTGTTCTTAAGGGAAGCCAGAATATTCAGAGATCTAATGTTCACAAAGGGCTGTTTGAGTCATAGCTGGAGTCCAATGGGTAGGTATGAGATAAATTATCTCTGGCTAGTGTTTTAGTCAATGTTTTGATTGCAAGTAGTGGAGACTTGTCAGAGCTAATTTATATGAAGGGGTATTCGTATGTTTTCTCATGGAATTTAAGGGCAGAAAAGAATAGCTGGTCTTCAAAAGGACCTTGATCTACTGATTCCCTCTCTCTCTCTTTCTCTCTGTCTCTCTCTCTCATTCTCCCCTCCCAAATCCCCCCACACCCTACCCCCCACCACTGCCTGCTTCATTCTTCATTTTCTCTGTGTTTGTGGTAGAAAAATAACTGTCTCAGATAAGGACAGCATTACCTTTCAGACTTTATCACGGATCCAGTGTGGGGAATTAGATGCTAGGTCAGGACCTTAATTCTCAAAACATGACCAAAGATGAAAGGACCAGCAAGTTATTTAAGGCAAAGTTTCAAATAGTCCCGAAGAGGGGACAATTTCTATGGAACCTGAAGAGAGACTAAAATTATATACATGCATATATATATATATACATATATATGTATATATATACATACACACATATATTTAAAAAAACAACTTTTTGAACCTCAACATTTTGAAAGTGAGTTCAGTGGTTCAGTGTCTTGGGGTTGGTGAGGGAATGAGGATGAGTGTGGCAAGGTGCAGCCTTTTCACAGATCCATCTTATCAGATCCTGTTGGCTCTTCTTGATTAGGAGGTAGAAATTTCATGCATTACCAATCCTTGGAGACACTAGGAATGAGGCTTCTCAGGGTTAGTTTCCCTTGCTAGATCAAAGCTTCTTCAAGACTCAAGAATCTACTTCTAATTATTCTCTTTCTGCTTCACACCATTCTGGGATTCAAGGGCAACATCGTAATAGCTGTTATATCAGCCGTTAAGTCAAGTTCCCCAGGATGAACAATATTAAAGAGAAAAAAAAGAAGGCAGACTCACCCATGACTTGTTCATTCAAACATTTCTACGTTTTGTTTCAAGCTTCTTTTGCACAGCCTTCTCCTGGCATCTCCTAATTCAACCAGTGATCAGCCACACCACTGTCATTTTCTCTCCTTTTCACCCTCATTCTTTCTATCCTCAACATGTACAATGAAATATTGGAATCTGGCAAGATAATTACAAATAATATTTATAGATATTCAAGAAAATAAGACCACACATAAATTTAATTGCTTAAGGAAAGAAAGAAATTGAAGAAAAACTTCTATAATTATGGAAAAAATTCTAAAATTTACATGATATACTTCTAAAAAAGTATAGACTGTTTAACTTATGAGTTCTCTCAAATTATGAAGCAACAAATAATTCCTATCATATATAAACTGTTTCATATGTGAAATAGATGGAAAATTTTATTTAATCCATAACAATATTACAAAAACAAAGCAGATTGCAACAATGAAAAAAATTATAGATTAAACTTCCTCTGACTGCAGAGACCAAAATTCTTAATAAAATACTAGAAGGTTGAATTCAGCAGTGTATTTGAAGTCCATCCATAATTAATAGGATTCATGTGATAATTTCAAGAATGATTTAGTATCAGGCAATCTATTTATATAATAATTTGAATAAATAGGTTCAATTAGAATAAATACATTTGAGACTATATATATTATAATTTTAATGCAATCCAAAAATGCGTTTGATAACACACAGCATCCATTCTTATAAAACAGTCCCAAAAGCTAGAATAGGAGTATTTATTAATATAATAAAGATTTATATGAAACCGATAATCAAAATTTTACTTTATATGAAACACTGAAGACCGTACAAGAAACTATATAACATGCTTGGCTTTACAGAGGGGAGCGAAACAGACATCAGCCCTTCTCCATATCACAGTGCAGCACTCCAGTAGAGCATATACAAGAAGTGGGGGATTATACAATTTTCATTTTGCATATGTACCATTTTCATTATGAGAAGTACTATAAACAAAATTAGCAGGATGATAGGATAAAGTTAATGGGAGGTTTGTAGGATGCTACATAGAGATTTGGTCAGAGATTCTCGCTGAAGAGGTTACATTTACACTAAGATTGGAAGGATGGGAAAGCAGGTCTATTTACTACTATTTTTTTTTATGATATCCATTAACCATAGCTCTTGAATTTAAGGGAAGAAATAGATTTAAAAGTTATAACCCTTTAAAGGAAGAGATAAAATCGTTATTACTTGTAGATAATATGGCTATATATGCACAGATATAGGAAGAAAATTACCTAATTATTAGCATCAATAAATATAATTCAGTGAAGTAATCAGACATAAAATAAGCTTTTTGAAAAAAACTGGCTTTCCTATATACCAAAAATAAGCAATTAGAAGATTAATGGGGATAAAGTTTCTCATTATCAATGGTGATACAAATCAGAAAATATTTAGTAATTATTTTTACAAAAAAAGTGTATATGAAGAAAACTATAAATCTTTACATGAAGGTATACAGAAATACTTGAATTAGTGGGGAGTTATACCTATTTCAGAAGAGAAGACAAAGTATCTTAAATGTATCATTTCTCCCCTAATTTATAGACTTACGGTTATTCTAATTAAATGTAATTGTTTATAACATGAAAAATAATTCAAAAATCAAGATTAAAAATATGGGTAAAAAGGGAAGAACTTACTCTACCCATTATTAAAGTGTATTGTAAAATTATAGTGGTTACAATAGTGTGGGGTTTGTGTGAGAATTACCTGCCTCATCAATGGAACAGTAGAGTTAGTCCTGAAAGAAATCTCACTGTAGATAAAAATGTAATATATTATATGGTAAATATTATAAAACAATGAAGAACAAATTATTCAACAAAAGGTATTGAAAACAGTTTGATTTTAACTTCATACTATATAGATTTATGTATCTAAAAATAAAACCCAAAACAATTAGATGTTTTTATATATAAGTATTGAACTGATATTGAGATATAAAACTACATATTATGTACAAAAACAGTAGAAAATATTAACTATATAGAGTTATGTGCTTAAAGTAAACAAATGTAAAATACTCTTGGCAAATTGGGAAAAGATTTTTAGGAAATAATACAGATATATTTTTTAAATCCCTACATCTATGAAGCCCAGAAAAAGAACAGGACGATAGCAAGCAATAGACAAAATGGGCAAGGAAGATGAACAGACATTCTAAAAGATACTACATGCCCAGAAAAAGCTTATCATTATTAATAATTCAGGAGTACATATTAAAATAATAGCATGCCCTTTTCACTTATCAGTTAATACATGCATACTTTTTAAAGGTTTAAACTAAATGCAGTGGCAGATATAATTTAAAAAGTATTCTAATATCCTGTTGTAGAAATGAAAATTAGTATGACCTTTCTGCAACATAATTTGGTCATATGAATTAAGATTTTTTAAAAAGTTCATATCTTTTGTTCTAATTTACAGTTCTAGAAAACTTAGAATAAGTTAATCAAAGATGGTAACAATGATTTAGGTACATGGATGCTAGTTATAGCATTATTTATAACCAGAAAAGCTTGAAAACAACTAAAATGTGCAACAATAGAGGATTGATTAGATACTATATATGAGAAGTGTTTCTCATAAATTAAATGTATTTTTGAATAATAATTACATGAATAACATTCATGAAATTTTAAGTATGAAGAAAGATAAAACAGTGTACAATATCACCAAATTTTGAAAAAACATAGTGTGTGTGTGTATGGATATAGATATAATGTGTGCATACGAAAAATAAAAATATTAAACAACAATTATTTCCAGATAATAAGATTATGAATATTTTTTCTTTGTTATATTCTTCTGTACTTTCTAATTATTTAAATCTTTATCGTGTATTTTTTGATGTTCAGGCAAGTCATCCAGTAACAAATAACATTAAAAATAAAAATGGGGTTTCCCTGGTGGCGCAGTCATTGAGAATCTGCCTGCCAATGCAGGGGACACGGGTTCGAACCCTGGTCTGGGAAGATCCCACGTGCCGCGGAGCAACTAGGCCCGTGAGCCACAATTACTGAGCCTGCGCGTCTGGAGCCTGTGCTCCGCAACAAGAGAGGCCGCGACGGTGAGAGGCCCGCGCACCGCGATGAAGAGTGGCCCCCACTTGCCGCAACTAGAGAAAGCCCTCGCACAGAAACGAAGACCCAACACAGCCATAAATAAATAAATAAATAAATAAAAATTAAAAAATAAATTATAAGAATGGATAACAATAAAGATTTTGCAACAGCAGTCATTTTATTTGTAGGCTCAAATGAGTATTCCATGTGTACATGATGAAATTTAAGAGGAAATAGAGGAATCAGAAGTTTTTATTGCTAATTTTATTAACCATAACACTTCAGCTAAGCAAGTTTACAATCACAAATCCTAGTAAAAACTGAGTAAATATTTACAAACCTTTTTCTAAAGACAATTTCTCACATTTTTTTGACAGAATGGGGTTATGCCAGATTTTCAAAAAGCATATTATAAATGAATTAATATTTAAAAATACCAACCAGCTTACTATGAATTTCACAATGTTATTACAAGAAATCGATGCAATGCCCTTCAGTTTTGATGCCATCAGTACAACAGAAGTTCTTTCAGGATTACCCTCCCTCCTTTTTCTGTGTATGTAAATTATCGAAGTCTTGCTCCTGGGTTAGTGATATTTCCTTCTGAAACACAGACAGAAAAATCCTTAATTCTGGTGAGTAGTCTTCCACTGCAGTCTGTTCTTCTGCTGTTTTAACAAGGAACTGCATTTTCAGGGTTGAGTCTTTTCCATTAGCAGTAAGAATGTATGTTTCTAATCCTCTGTAGGAAAAAAAAAGAAGGAAGGGAAGGGAAGGAAAGGGAGGAAAAGAAGGAGGGGAGGAGGGAGGGAGGGAGGGAGAGAAGGAGGAATCCCTAACATGTCATGATGCCTAGCATGAAATTCCTTTGAATGCAATTGAAAGCAAAAATCTGAAATTGATTTCTTATGGTATAGCTCTTAGTATTTTTTGTTTGTGTTTTGTTTTGTTTTTTAACCCTAATGTCTTGGTCTGAGCTTTCCCCAAGTTGCTCGAAGATTCGGGGAATGGACCTGAGGCACCTGAAGCTGAGAAATGTGCTCGTATTTGATTTCTGACATGTCTCTAGGAGAAGGGAGGATGCATTTACCTTTAAAGTTTAAACTAGCTTCACCACTCATAGGCAGTTCTCTTTGCCCTGGAACACTCTTGTCATCATATAGAAAATAAATATTATAGATTCTCTATGTCAATTCTGGAATGAATGGATAATTAGAGATTTATATGAATATTTTTCATTCAAATTTAACCTTGTCAAAGAGTAGCTCTCAGTTTTCATTCTGAAATAGTTTAAAAAATGTATATAATTTAAAACAAGGCTTAATAATTTACAAATTTCTTCCACATCTCATATCAATTCATTTTCTTACTGAACAAGTGGAGTAGGTAAAGTTGTATCATGATGATCATTCTCATTTTATGGAAGAGAAAAGAGAGGTTCATTGCATTGCTCAAAGTCACATAGTTGAAACCTACAAGAAAGTATTCAAATCCAGGCCTTCTGACGCTTTCCACTGTACAACATTGTTTATTTATTGGACACCAAAACATCCAAATGTAATTGCCCAGGTAGAAAATATCCACTGTGGCTCCTTTTGTAACTCACTAATACTTCTTGTAGAAGAAGAAGAAATCCTTGACTGTACCAAATCCCTGGATACCACATCACAAATCAGTAATTTTTAAGAAAAAGCTTAATTTATTCCAAGTATTTATGTTGATGCCAATTTGCATTTTTGTGACTCATTTCACAAACCATGTCATCCCTTTGAATCTGGAAAGCCTAAGAAGAATATTTATGAAAAGCATTTAGCTGCATGGAATCAAGGGAACGGCCCAGTCCCTGGATAACTGCAGGATTCAATTCTGCAGAACCGTTACTGGTAGTAGACTCTGACCTTTAATTCACTGTTCCTAAATAGAGTCCCAAAATGGGAATATAAATATAAAAAATAAGTTCCAAGGTACTATAGAAAACTAAGGTTGATGGGGGAATATAATACAAGAATATGAGAGAAATTTCCACCAAGACAGAGCAGGATTGAGAAACAACCTATTAAGTCTTCACCTCTTGAAAGAGACCCAATCTAAGAAGTTAAGAAGAAACTTTGTACTTCTTCCTTCTGTCTCCTGAACTAGGGAACCAGCAGCTAGGCCAATGAGTCAGAAAACTTACCATTGTCCCTGATTATAGGTGCTTCTCTGTGAGATGGCTAAAATACTATACCTCATTGTTGTATATTTACTTAGAAAAAGTAAAAAGTGAGAGATGTAAGAACTTTAATTGCAGTAAGTGCTTTGAAAGGGATTTTTAAATTCTAAATTTTAAATTCTTTCAGTTCAGAATCAGAAAGAATGAAGCAGTTGGGATAGGATATTTCATATAAATAGAGCAAAGATGCACCAGAAGATGGAAGAAACTGCTGGAAAATTTGACTTGGAATGCAAACTATGCCACATTGGGCCCTCTAGTTGAGGATAAATCTGGTTAGCAGGTTTGTTGTTTTTTTGAGAAGCGGGGCTAAAAACAACCAGTTTATCAAGTCTGGATAGACTTTACCTAGTTGGAAGATAAAGAGACAGAAACAAAACTAAATAAATAGGGGCTGTAGTAAATTAATACAAAACAATGGGAAAGAAATTTTATTCCGAAGGGTCAAGGATAAGTTTGTCTGAGGCTATAATTAACTGTAGGATTCAGAAGAATATTTCATAAAACCCATCTTCTTCATTAGAAAGCAAGAAAGCATAGTCCCTAAGAGGCAGAGTACTATAAAGAAAGCTGTAAAGAAGCTATAAGTGATAAAGAAATCATAAGGTCAGCACAAAGGAAAACAGAACAAGATATAAAGGAATATGGATAATAAGAATTTGGAGGCAACAAAAATTCAATAACAACGCTAGAAATATGCTTCTGGTCATGGCGGACCAGATTGATTGGATCAGTCTTCTTGCTGAGAACAACTAGAAAAGCTAGATGAAATATAAACAGTATTTGTTTGAAGGCATTAGAGAGCTCCTGAAATAGGTATTTTCAGGAAACAAGATCTGGGAAAGAAGCAAATTGCTTTTCTCATCAAGAAACTTGCTGATTCTGAAAGTGTTAGTCTAGAGGTTGAGAAATTGATCAGAGTTTCTGGCAGATTAACAGGGCTGGTGGTGTGGAAAATGAAGTTCAGAGTCCACCCAAGCTGGGAGGACCCGGTCCACATTCTTGGCTTTCAGGAAGGATCATGAAAGGCTACAATCTAGGAATAAGAATAAATCAGAGAGAGAAAGAGAGCAGCCTTCTATATTGGGATCAGCAAACTTTTTTTTTTCAGGGCCAGATGATAAATATTTTAGACTTTGGGGGCCATACAGTCTCTGCTGTAACTCCTCAACTCTGCTGTTGTAGCATGAAAGCAAACAGAAACAATATGTAAATGAATGAGCATGACTCTGTGTTCCAATAACACTGTATTTACAAAAACAGGCATAGAACTCTGTTCTTCATTAACACCTGGAATCATGGAGTAAATACTGGCCACGATACCAGGATCAAACAAGCAGCTGGAGTTGGACACCTGCTTCCTGAGTGGGAGGAGAAGACAAGGGAGGATTCAGGTAACCTCTGTAGCAGTGTGGGATTACTCCTTGTGTAGTAGGCAGAATAATGCCCTGGCCAAAGAGGTCCTGGTTCTAATCCTCAGAACCTATGAATATGCTTTTTTACTGGCCAAGGGGAATTAAGTTCACAGATGGAATTGAGATTGCTAACCAGCTGACCTGAAGATAAGGAGAGTACCTTGAATCACTCAGATGGGTCCGGTGTAATCACAAGGGTCTTTCAAAGTAGAAAAGGAAGGCAGAAGAGTCAGTGAAAGTCAGAGAAGGAGATGTGACTATGGAAGCAGAAATTGGGATTGTGCAATGTGAGAAAGACTTGATTGACCATTCTGGCTTTGAATATGGAAGGGGGCCACAAGGCAAGGAATGCTGGCAGCCTCCAGAAGTTGGAAGATGCAAGAAGATGGATCCTCTCTTAGGTCCTCCCAAAAGGAATGCGGCCTTGATTTTACCCAGTGAAATTTACCCATTTCAGATTTCTGACCTCCAGATTTATGAAAGAACAAATGTGTGTTGTTTTAAGCCACTAAGTTTGTGGCAATTTGTTACAGCAACAGTAAGAAATGAATACACTTCTCATACCTGGGAGTGGGGCTGACAATGCAAGTCGGGTGCAAGGAGCCCCATGTATGAGGAGAAGGGGGAATGCAGAGATGGAGGAGGAGGCTGAGACCAGCATAGCTCACTTCCTTTGCAACTGAATTATGCAAACTAACAAGGTGTCCGTTCTCCAAGCTCTATATTCTAGGAATTAAGATCAGGAACAATTACTTGGCTATTCATAATCCTTCATAATTTAATGTTTCTTTAAAGTGAGCAAGTCCATAATTAACTCAGTTATTTATTTATCTAGCTCCAGTTATTTCCACCCTGCTGTTTCTTTGATTAGAACACAACTGATGAGATTGTGACTTATAAAATTCACAAATCAATATTGCTTCTATAAAAAAGTCTATATGTGTGACCTGAAGCTGGATAAGTATTATTACATATAAGTTCATAAAGGGGCAATAGTGGCAGGATTTTACCTTTGTAGGCACCAGATGGTGACTGAAGGACAAGAGGGAGAAACATGAAGGTTACCTTGTAAAACTCCTTCAATTAAGAAAAAAGGATATTAACATGGGATACATCCTCTCTAGCTTTTGATCAAGGCATAAAGACAGTAGATAGTACGTTCCAAGGTGACTGGTTTTATAGAACTAAACAACTCACACATATTGAGACTATAAGAGGGGAATGTTATTGAAGGCTGCAGAAAATTTTGTGAAAATTTCTCTGTATAGACCTGATACTTAACTCAACCAAAGGGGTGGGGATGCATGGGAGGACTGTATTTCCCTCGCCTCAGGTCTAATGAAGGGGAAGATTCGTTCCTGCATTTTGACGCTGTGGACTGATGTCTGATCCATGCGTGAGAATATCAAAGAAAGATGATGTCTGAAGCTACTTTCTTGTAGTGGGAGGCAGAACAGAGGCTGCATCTGGAAAGCAATGCATTTCCCTTCAGCAGTAGCCAAAGATACCGAGATCCTGAGGAAAAGGATGGACTCGTGTCCATCATAAGAATGTTGGCCTGGGATCATTTAAAAAGACTTTCTGCCCAAAAGGGTGTCTGCCAGAGTAAAAGATGGATCTCCGCAGATAGAAGTTGAGGGTGAACCACTGGGTACAGAAGTTGAAGGGTATTTGTGACGGCCAGCTGATGGAGAGCCCCTGCCAGGTCAAGAGAATTATGGTCAGGAAGGTCCAGCAGGAAGTCATCAACAGATGAGAAAAGTACCCCAAGAGCTGGAGTCACTTTTGAACATCTGCCAGGTCCAATGAAGGCTTTGTGTCCCCCACACGTCACCCCCTGACTGCTTCTTTTGCCTCTCACTGCTCTGAACCCAGAGGGCCAGGAAAGGAGTAGTAGCTGCCCCTTAAATCTGGTGAGAGAGTCTTCAGAGGGACACTCAGAGAGCCCGATATGGCTAGAGGCTATGGTTACTAGCCTGAAGCAGAATAGAGGGAAAGGGAGAGGATAAAAGGCTAGCCTGGAGTTGGAGCTGTACATTTGAAGGTCATGGGACATAGCTGAGTGCATGGGACTGTGCAAGATTCCCCAGGGAACCTTCTCCCTCCCCCCAAAATAGGAATACGGAGAATGAATCTGTGAGAAACACCACCAATTAAATGGTGGGAAGTAGAGGGGATTGTTTTAAATACTAAGAATGGCTCCTCATCAAGCCCTTTTGGTCAAAGGCCCCCATTTATGACACCTCTTCCTGACATCAAGGCTTCTGTCTGTGATATAAGAGGTCGTGGGTAAAAGGTCACCTAGGAATTAAATCTGTAAGCTTGATGTTTGTTCAGTCTGTAGAACTAATGAATGGAGCCATTTAGTCAGAGATGTAAACGGGAATAGAGCTACTATGAAATGAACTTAGGGTTATTTATTAGACCTTTGAATCACACTCATATTTGCTCTTATATATGAATAGTAATACTGCTAGTAGTGTCTTCTAGATTGCAAGGAAATGATAATAACTTTTGTAGCAATAACTACGATTTACTGGGCTACACTTTTCCAGGCCCTAACTAGGCCTTTTTTGCACAATGTTGTTAATCTTCCCTGGAACAAAGAAGGGAAAATGTATTGGCCAAGGACACAAATTAGGTCATGGCAGAGAATTCTTATTTCCCATGCATAGCATCAGTGGATGATTTGTTCCAGCCTGTTAATTATTTAAATAGTTATTATCTATGTTTGTCCTTCTTTGAAGCAAAAACTGCTGATCTAAGCTTATCCGCATAACGTCTTGTAGCAATACAGAGAGTGTGTATGGGATCGTTTTTAGCAGAGAAGAAAGAGGAGGGTGAATGTTACTATGGGCTGGGCAGCATGCCAGTCATTTTCACATACATTATCTCATTTAATTATGACCACAAACTTGTAAAATAAGTATCATACCTTTTTTTTTTTTTTTAATAAATGCAAAGACCAATATCCCTAAGTTAATCAGTGGCAGGGCTCAGGATATGATCCCAGTGTCTGATTCCAGACCTTAGAGTGTAGAATTAGGCCCTGTATTCTTTCCATGATAACATTCTGAAAGTGCTTTATATGTCATATCTCATTTTATTTCTCCACATACCCATGAAGTAGGCAAGAATTAATGATATGATGCTGATTTTACAGACTGAGCTTTTGTAGAACTAAGCATAAGCGCTAGCATAGGGAATCCAATGAGTCAATGGATTTTATTTTATTAAAAAAACTTTTTTTGATTGAACCATTTATTTTATGGTTAAATTACAAAATGGTGATTTTCTAATTCTAAATTTCCTTCTACTTTTTTAAAATATCTTTATTGGAGTATAATTGCTTTACAATGTTGTGTTAGTTTCTGCTATACCACAAAGTGAATCAGCTATATGTATACATATATCCCCATATCCCCTCCCTCGAGCATCCCTCCCACACTCCATATTCCACCCCTCTAGGTCATTACAAAGCATCGGCCTGATTTCCCTGTGCTATGCAGCAGCGTCCCACTAGCCATCCATTTTACATTTGGTAATATATATATGTCAGTGCTACTCTCTCACTTCGTCCCAGCTTCGCCTTCCCCCCTTGTGTCCTCAAGTCCGTTCTCTACATCTGCATATTTATTCCTGTCCTGCCACTAGGTTCATCAGTACCGTTTTTTTAGATTCCATATATGTGTGTTAGCATTTGTTTTTCTCTTTCTGACTTACTTCACTCTGTATGACAAGACTCTAGATCCATCTACCTCATTACAAATAACTCAATTTCATTTTATGGCTGAGTAATATTCATTGTATATATGTGCCACATCTTCTTTATCTATTCATCTGTCTAGGGACATTTAGGTTGCTTCCATGACCTGGCTATTGTAAATAGTGCTGCAATGAATATTGCGGTGCATGTGTCTTTTTGAATTATGGTTTTCTCAGGGTATGTGCCCAGTAGTGGGATTGCTGGGTCATATGGTAGTTCTATTTTTAGTTTTTTAAGGAACCTCCATACTGTTCTCCATTGTGGCTGTATCAATTTACATTCCCACCAACAGTGCAAGAGGGTTCCCTTTTCTCCACACCCTCTCCAGCATTTGTTGTTGGTAGATTTTCTGGTGATGCCCATTCGGACCAGTATGAGGTGATACCTCATTGTAGTTTTGATTTGCATCTCTAATAATTAGTGATGTTGAGCAGCTTTTCATGTGCCTCTTGGCCATCTGTATGTCTTTGGAGAAATGTCTATTTAGGTCTTCTTCCCATTTTTTGATTGGGTTGTTTGTTTTTTTGATATTGACCTGCATGAGCTGTTTTTATATTTTGGAGATTAATCCTTTGTCCACTGATTCGTTTGCAAATATTTTCTCCCATTCTGAGGGTTGTCTTTTCACCTTGTTTATAGTTTCCTTTGCTGTGCAAAAGCTTTGAAGTTTCATTAGGTCCCATTTGTTTATTTTTGTTTTTATTTCCATTTCTCTAGGAGGTGGGTCAAAAAAGATCTTGCTGTGATTTATGTCAAAGAGTGTTCTTCCTATGTTTTCCTCTAAGAGTTTTATAGTGTCTAGTCTTACATTTAGGTCTTTAATCCAATTTGAGTTTATTTTTCTGTATGGTGTTAGGGAGTGTTCTAATTTCATTCTTTCACATGTGGCTGTCCAGTTTTCCCAGCACCACTTATTGAAGAGACTGTCTTTTCTCCATTGTATATCCTTGCCTCCTTTGTCATAGATTAGTTGACCATAGGTGTGAGGGTTTATCTCTGGGCTTTCTATCCTTTTCCATTGGTCTATATTTCTGTTGTTGTGCCAGTACCATATTGTCTTGATTCCTGTAGCTTTGTAGTATAGTCTGAAGTCTAGGAGCCTGATTCCTCCAGCTCCGCTTTTTTCCCTCAAGATTGCTTTGGCTATTTGGGGTCTTTTGTGTCTCCATACAAATTTGAAGATTTTTTTGTTCTAGTTCTGTAAAAAATGCCACTGGTAATTTGATAGGGATTGCATTGAATCTGTAGATTGCTTTGGGTAGTAGAGTCATTTTCACAATATTGATTCTTCCAATCCAAGAAGATGGTATATCTCTCCATCTGTTTGTGTCATCTTTGATTTCTTTCATCAGTGTCTTATAGTTTTCTGAGTACAGGTCTTTTACCTCCTTACGTAGGCTTATTCCTAGGTATTTTATTCTTTTTGTTGCAATGGTGAATGGGATTGTTTCCTTAATTTCTCTTTCTGATCTTTCATTGTTAGTGTATAGAAATGCAAGAGATTTCTGTGCATTAATTTTGTATCTATAACTGAGGCTGAAAAACAGATAAGTGACCTGGAAGACAGAATGGTGGAATTCACTGCTGCAGAACAGAATAAAGAAAAAAGAGTGAAAAGAAATGAAGACAGCCTAAGAGACCTCTGGGACAACATTAAACACATCAACATTCACATTATAGGGGTCCAAGAAGGAGAAGAGAGAGAGAAAGCACCCAAGAAAATATTTGAAGAGATCATAGTCGAAAACTTCCCTAACATGGGAAAGGAAATAGCCACCCCGGTCCAGGAAGCACAGAGAGTCCCAGGCAGGATAAACCCAAGGAGAAACACACCGAGACACATCATAATCAAACTGACAAAAATTAAAGACAAAGAAAAATTATTAAATGCAACAAGGGAAAAACAACAATAACATACAACGGAACTCCCATAAGGTGAACTGCTGATTTCTCAGCAGAAGCTCTACAAGCCAGAAGAGAATGGCATGACATATTTAAAGTGATGAAAGGGAAGAACCTACAACAAAGATTACTCTACCCCACAAGGATCTCATTCAGATTAAATGGAGAAATCAAAAGATTTACAGACAAGCAAAAGCTAAGAGAATTCAGCACCACCAAACCAGCTCTACAACAAATGCTAAAGGAACTTCTCTAAGTGGGAAACACAAAAGAAGAAAAGGACCTATAAAAACAAACCTGAAACAATTAAGAAAATGGTAGTAGGAACATACATATCAATAATTACCTTAAATATGAGTGGATTAAATGCTCCAACCAAAAGACACTGGCTCGCTGAATGGATACAAAAACAAGACCCATATATACGCTGTCTACAAGAGACCCACTTCAGACCTAGGGACACATACAGACTGAAAGTGAGGGGATGGAAAAAGATATTCCATACAAATGGAAATCAAAAGAAACCTGGAGTAGCCATACTCATATCAGATAAAATAGACTTTAAAATAAAGAGTGTTATAAGAGACAAGGAAGGACACTACATAATGATCAAGGTATTAATCCAAGAAGAAGATATAACAATTATAAATATATATGCACACAATATAGGAGCACCTCAATACATAAGGCAAATGCTAAGAGCTATAAAAGAGGAAATTGACAGTAACACAATAATAGTGGGGGACTTTAACACCTCACTTACACCAATGGACAGATCATTCAGACAGAAAATTAATAAGGAAACAGAAGCTTTAAATGACACAGTAGACCAGATAGATTTAATTGATATTTATAGGACACTCCATATGAAAACAGCAGATTATACTTTCTTCTTAAGTGCACCTGGAACATTCTCCAGGATAGATCACATCTTGGGTCACAAATCAAGCCTCAGTATATTTAAGAAAATTGAAATCATATCAAGCATCTTTTCTGATGACAATGCTATGAGATTAGAAATCAATTACGGGAAAAAAAAGTTAAAAAGTCAAACACATGGAAGCTGAACAATACATTACTAAATAAGCAAGAGATCACTGAAGAAATCAAAGAGGAAATCAAAAAAATACCTAGAGACAAATGACAATGAAAACACGACAATGGAAAACCTATGGGATGCAGCAAAAGCAGTTCTAAGAGGCAAGTTTATAGCAATACAATCCTACCTGAAGAAACAAGAAAAATCTCAAATAAACAACCTAACCTTACACCTAAAGGAACTAGAGAAAGAAGAACAAACAAAACCCAAAGTTAGTAGAAGGAAAGAAATCATAAAAATCAGAGCAGAAATAAATGAAGTAGAAACAAAGAAAACAATAGCAAAGATCAGTAAAACTAAAAGCTGATTCTTTGAAATGATAAACAAAATTGATGAACCTTTAGCCAGACTCATCAAGAAAAAGAGGGAGAGAACTCAAATCAATAAAATTAGAAATGAAAAAGGAGAAGTTACAGCAGACACCGCAAAAATACAAAGCATCATGAGAGACTACTACAAGCAACTCTATGCCAATAGAATGGACAAACTGGAGGAAATGGACAAATTCTTAGGAAGGTATAACCTTCCAAGACTGAACCAGGAAGAAACAGAAAATATGAACAGGCCAATCACAAGTAATGAAATTGAGACTGTGATTAAAAATCTTCCAACAAACAAAAGTCCAGGACCAGATGGCTTCACAGTTGAATCCTATCCAACATTTAGAGAAGAGTTAACACCTATCCTTCTCAAACTCTTCCAAAAATTGCAGAGGAAGGAACACTCCCAAACTCATTCTACGAGGCCACCATCACCCTGATACCAAAACCAGAGAAAGATACTACAAAGATACTACAAGAAAAGAAAATTACAGACCACTATCACTGATGAATATAGATGCAAAAATCGTCAGCAAAATACTAGCAAACAGAATCCTACAGCACATTAAAAGGATCATACACCATGATCAAGTGAGATTTATCCCAGGGATACAAGGATTCTTCAATATACACAAATCAATCAATGTGATACACCATATTAAGAAATTAAAGGAGAAAAACCATATGATGTCAATAGATGCAGAAAAAGCTTTCAACAAAATTCAACACCCATTTATGATAAAAACCGTCCAGAAAGTAGGCATAGAGGGAACTTACCTCAACATAATAAAGGCCATATATGACAAACTCACAGCCAACATCGTTCTGAATGGTGAAAAACTGAAACCATTTCCTCTAAGATCAGGAACAAGACAAGGTTGTCCACTCTCACCACTATTATTCAATATAGTTTTGTAAGTTTTAGCCACAGCCATCAGAGAAGAAAAGGAAATAAAGGGAATCCAAATGAGAAAAGAAGAAATAAAGCTGTCACTGTTTTCAGATGACATGATACTATACATAGAGAATCCTAAAGATGCTACCAGAAAGCTACTAGAGCTAATCAATGAGTTTGGGAGGTTGATAATATCTACTAAATAGAATTGTTTGCATAATTAAATGAGATAATGCAATAATAATGTAAAGTACTTAGCACAACACTTGGCACAGGGTAAACATTCAGTAAATGCTAATAATAAGAAAAAGAACAAGAGCCTAAGGGATATGCAGAAAAATATAAAAAGTAATAAAATTATCTTGCTCTATGTTATAGGTCTAAGAAAAAAGTTATAGGAGAAGACATAAAAAGAAAATTAATAAGGAATGAGTTTTCTGAAGCCCTATTTAGATGATTTTGAGTTTGCTAAATTAACATTTATTGAGACTATAGATGAAAAAATTGTAAACAAATACTAGCAAATTCAGTCAAGAAATATTAAAAAAAAATAATACATCATGAGATTGTGGTGCTTCTTCCAGTAATGCAGAATTGGTTTTATATTAAAAATTCAACCAATGTAATATACCACGTTAAAAGAAAAAAAGATAAATCTTCTTTCTTTCTTCCTTTCTTTCTTTCTTCCTCCCTTTCTTTCTTTCTTTCTCTTTGTTTCTTTCTCTCTCTGTCTCTCTCATTCTTTCTTTCTTTCATCTTCCTTCCTTCTTCCTCCCTCCTTTCTTTCTTTCTTTCTTTCTTTCTTTCTTTCTTTCTTTCTTTCTTCCTTCCTTCCTTCCTTCCTTCCTTCCTTCCTTCCTTCCTTTCTTTCTATTGAAGTATAATTGATTTACAATTTGTGTTAGTTTCTGCTGTATAGCAAAGTGATTTGGTTATACATATATACATATTCTTTTTCATATTCTTTTCCATTATGGTTTATTATAGGATATTGAATATAGTTTACTGTGCTATGCAGTAGGACCTTGTTGTTTATCTATTTTTTATATACTAGTTTGTATCTGCTAATCTCAAACTCCTAATTTATCCCTCCCCTACCCCCTTTCTTCTATGGTAACCATAAGCTTGTTTTCTATGTCTGTGAGTCTGTTTCTATTTCGTAAGAAGGTTAATTTGTGTCATATTTTAGATTCCACATATAAGTAATATCATATAGTATTTGTCTTTCTCTTTCTGACTTACTTCACTTAGTATGATATCTCTAGGTGCATCCATGTTGAGGCAAATGGCATTATTTCATTCTTTTTTATGGCTAAGTAGTATTCCACTGTGTATATATACCACATCTTCTTTCATCTGTTGGTGGACATTTAGGTTGCTCCCATGTCTTGGCTATTGTAAATAGTGCTTCTGTGAACATTGGGGTGCATGTATCTTTTTTTTTTTAATTTTCATTTTCTTATAATTTATTTTTTATTTATTTATTTTTTACATCTTTATTGGAGTATAATTGCTTCACAATGGTGTGTTAGTTTCTGCTTTATAACAAATTGAATCAGCTATACATATACATATATCCCCATATCTCCTCCCTCTTGCATCTGCCTCCCACCCTCCCTATCCCACCCCTCTAGGTGGTCACAAAGCATGGAACTGATCTCCCTGTGCTATGTGGCTGCTTCCCACTAGCTATCTATTTTACATTTGGTAGCATCCGTAAGTCCATGCCACTCTCTCACTTCGTCCCAGCTTACCCTTCCCCCTCCCCGTGTCCTCAAGTCCATTCTCTATGTTTGTGTCTTTATTCCTGTCCTGCCCCTAGGTTCTTCAGAATCCCCCTTTTTTTTTTTTTTTTAGATTCCATATATATGTGTTAGCATACGGTATTTGTTTTCCTCTTTCTGACTTCACTCTGTATGACAGACTCTAGGTCCATCCACCTCACTACAAATAACTCAATTTTGTTTCTTTTTATGGCTGAGTAATATTCCATTGTATATATGTGCCACATCTTCTTTATCTATTCATCTGTCAGTGGACACATAGGTTGCTTCCATGTCCTGACTATTGTAACTAGAGCTGCAATGAACATTGTGATACCTGTGGACTCTTTGAATTATGGTTTTCTCAGGGTGTATGCCCATTAGTGGGATTGCTGGGTAGTATGGTAGTTCTATTTTTATTTTTTTAAGGAACCTCCATACTGTTCTCCATAGTGGCTGTATCAATTTGCATTCCCACCAACAGTGCAAGAGGGTTACCTTTTCTCCACAACCTCTCCAGCATTTATTGTTTGTAGATTTTTGGATGATGCCCATTCTTTTTCTTTTTTTTTTTAACATCTTGATTGGAGTATAATTGATTTACAATGGTGTGTTAGTTTCTGCTTTATAACAAAGTGAATCAGTTTTACATATACATATGTTCCCATATCTCTTCCCTCTTGCATCACCCTCCCTCCCGCCCTCCCCACCCCACACCTCTAGGTGGTCACAAAGCACAGAGCTGATCTCCCTGTGCTATGCGGTTCCTTCCCACTAGCTATCTATTTTACGTTTGGTAGTGTATATATGTCAATGCCACTCTCTCTCTTTGTCACATCTTACCCTTCCCCCTCCCCATATCCTCAAGTCCATTCTCTAGTAGGTCTGTGTCTTTATTCCCGTCTTGCCACTAGGTCCTTCATGACCTCTTTTTTTTTCTTTTCCTTAGATTCCATATATATGTGTTAGCATACTGTATTTGTTTTTCTCTTTCTGACTTACTTCACTCTGTATGACAGACTCTAGGTCCATCCACCTCACTACAAATAACTCAATTTCGTTTCTTTTTATGGCTGAGTAATATTCCATTGTATATATGTGCCACATCTTCTTTATCCATTCATTCGATGATGGACACTTAGGTTGCTTCCATGTCCTGGCTATTGTAAATAGAGCTGCAATGAACATTTTGGTACATGACTCTTTTTGAATTATGGTTTTCTCAGGGTATATGCCCAGTAGTGGGATTGCTGGGTCGTATGGTAGTTCTATTTTTAGTTTTCTAAGGAACCTCCATACTGTTCTCCATAGTGGCTGTATCAATTTACATTCCCACTAACAGTGCAAGAGTGTTCCCTTTTCTCCACACCCTCTCCAGCATTTATTGTTTCTAGATTTTTTGATGATGGCCATTCTGACCGATGTGAGATGATATCTCATTGTAGTTTTGATTTGCATTTCTCTAATGATTAATGATGTTGAGCATCCTTTCATGTGTTTGTTGGCAATCTGTATATCTTCTTTGGAGAAATGTCTATTTAGGTCTTCTGCACATTTTTGGTTTGGGTTGTTTGTTTTTTTGATATTGAGCTGCATGAGCTGCTTATAAATTTTGGAGATTAATCCTTTGTCAGTTGCTTCATTTGCGAATATTTTCTCCCATTCTGAGTTTTGTCTTTTGGTCTTGTTTATGGTTTCCTTTGCTGTGCAAAAGCTTTAAAGTTTCATTAGGTCCCATTTGTTTATTTTTATTTTTATTTCCATTTCTCTAGGAGCTGGGTCTAAAAGGATCTTGCTGTGATTTATGTCAGAGTGTTCTGCCTATGTTTTCCTCTAAGAGTTTTATAGTGTCTGGCCTTACATTTAGGTCTTTAATCCATTTTGAGTTTGTTTTTGTGTATGGTGTTAGGGAGTGTTCTAATTTCATTCTTTTACATGTAGCTGTCCAGTTTTCCCAGCACCACTTATTGAAGAGGCATCTTTTCTCCATTGTATGTTCTTGCCTCCTTTATCAAAATAAGGTGACCATAGGTGCATGGGTTTATCTTTGGGCTTTCTATCCTGTTCCATTGATCTATATTTCTGTTTTTGTGCCAGTACCATACTGTCTTGATTCCTGTAGCTTTGTAGTATAGTCTGAGGTCTGGGAGCCTGATTCCTCCTGCTCAGTTTTTCTTTCTCAAGATTGCTTTGGCTATTCGGGGTTTTTGTGTTTCCATACAAATTGTAAAATTTTTTGTTCTAGTCCTGTGAAAAATGCCATTGGTATTTTGATAGGGATTGCATTGAATCTGTAGATTGCTTTGGGTAGTAGAGTCATTTTCACAATGTTGATTCTTCTAATCCAAGAACATGGTATATCTCTCCATCTGTTGGTATCATCTTTAATTTCTTTCATCAGTGTCTTATAGTTTTCTGAGTACAGGTCTTTTGTCTCCTTAGGTAGGTTTATTCGTAGGTATTTTATTCTGTTTGTTGCAATGGTATATGGGAGTGTCTCCTTAATTTGTCTCTCAGATTTTTCATCATTAGTTATAGGAATGCAAGAGATTTCTGTGCATTAATTTTGTATCCTGCTACTTTACCAGATTCATTGATTAGCTCTAGGAGTTTTCTGGTAGTATCTTTAGGATTCTCTATGTCATTCTCATGTCATCTGCAAACAGTGACAGCTTTACTTCTTCTTTTCTGATTTGGATTTCTTTTATTTCCTTTTCTTCTCTGATGGCTGTGGCTAAAACTTCCAAAACTATATTGAATAATAGTGGTGAGAGTGGACAACCTTGTCTTGTTCCTGATCTTAGAGGAAATGCTTTCAGTTTTTCACCATTGAGAACAATGCTGTCTGTGGCTTTGTCATATATGGCCCTTATTATATTGAGGTAAGTTCCCTCTATGCCTACTTTCTCAAGGGTTTTCATCATAAATGGGTGTTGAATTTTGTTGAAAGCTTTTTCTGCATCTATTGAGATAATCACATGGTTTTTATCCTTCAGTTTGTTAATATGGTTTATCACATTGATTAGCATATGTTGAAGAATCCTTGCATTCCTGGGATAAACCCTACTTGATCATGGTGTTTGATCCTTTTAATGTGCTGTTGGAGTCTGTTTTCTAGCATTTTTTGAGGATTTATGCATCTATGTTCATTAGTGATATTGGCCTACAGTTTTCTTTCTTTGTGACATCTTTGTCTGGTTTTGGTTTCATGGTGATGGTGGCCTCATAGAATGAGTTTGGGAGTGTTTCTCCTTCTGCTATATTTTGGAAGAGTTTGATAAGAATAGGTGTTAACTCTTCTCTAAATGTTTGATAGAATTCACCTGTGAAGCCATCTGGTCCTGGGCTTTTGTTTGTTGGAAGATTTTTAATCACAGTTTCAATTTCATTACTTGTGATTGGTCTGTTCATATTTTCTATTTCTTCCTGGTTCAGTCTTGGAAGGTTGTGCATTTCTAAGAATTTGTCCATTTCTTCCAGGTTGTCCATTTTATTGGCCTATAGTTGCTTGTAGTAATCTCTCATGATCCTTTGTATTTCTGCAGTGTCAGTTGTTACTTCCCCTTTTTCCTTTCTAATTCTATTGATTTGAGTCTTCTCCCTTTTTTTCTTGATGAGTCTGGCTAATGGTTTATCAATTTTGTTTATCTTCTCAAAGAACCAGCTTTTAGTTTTGTTGATCTTTGCTATTGTTTTCTTCATTTTTTATTTATTTCTGATCTGATCTTTATGATTTCTTTACTTCTGCTAACTTTGGTGCTTTTTTGTTCTTCTTCCTCTAATTGCTTTAGGTGTAAGGTTAGGTTGTTTTTTTGAGATGTTCCTTGTTTCTTGAGGTAGGATTATATTGCTATAAACTTCCCTATTAGAACTTCTTTTGCTCCATCCCATAGGTTTTGGGTCATTGTGTTTTCAGTGGCATTTGTTTCTAGGTATTTTTTGATTCCTTCAGTGATCTCTCGGTTATTTAGTAGTGTATTGTTTAGTCTCCGTGTGTTTGTATTTTTTACAGATTTTTTCCTGTAATTGATATCTGGTCTCATAGCATTGTGGTCAGAAAAGATACTTGATATGATTTCAATTTTCTTAAATTTATGAAGGCTTGATTTGTGACCCAAGATATGATCTATCCTGGAGAATGTTCCATAAACACTTGAGAAGAAAGTGTAATATGTTGTTTTTGGATGGAATCCTATAAATATCAATTAAAGCCATCTTGTTTAATGTATCATTTAAAGCTTGTGTTTCCTTATGTATTTTCATTTTGGATGATCTCTCCATTGGTGAAAGTGGGGTGTTAAAGTCCCCTACTATGATTGTGTTACTGTCCATTTCCCCTTTTATGGCTGTTAGCATTTGTCTTATGTATTGAGGTGCTCCTATGTTGGGTGCATGAATATTTACAATTGTTATATCTTCTTCTTGGATTGATCCCTTAATCATTATGCAGTGTCCTTCTTTGTCTGTTGTAATAGTCTTTATTTTAAAGTCTATTTTGTCAGCTGAGTATTGCTACTCCAGCTTTCTTTTGATTTCTATTTGCATGGAATATCTTTTTCCATCCCCTCACTTTCAGTCTGTATGTGTCCCTATGTCTGAAGTGGGTCTCTTGTAGACAGCATATATACAGGTCTTGTTTTTGTATCCATTCAGCCAGTCTATGTCTTTTGTTTGGAGCATTTAATCCATGTAGATTTAAGGTAGTTATTGATATGTATGTTCCTATTACCATTTTCTTAATTGTTTTGGGTTTGTTATTGTAGGTGTTTACCCTCCCTTTGTTTCCTGCCTAGAGAAGTTCCTTTAGCATTTGTTGTAGAGCTGGTTTGGTGGTGCTGAATTCTTTTAGCTTTTGCTTCTCTGTAAAGGTTTTAATTTCTCTGTCGAATCTGAATGAGATCCTTGCCCAGTAGAGTAAATTGTTTGTATATTTTTCCCTTTCATCACTTTAAATATGTACTGCCACTCCCTTCTGGCTTGCAGAGTTTCTGCTGAAAGATCAATTGTTCACCTTATGGGGACTCCTTTGTATGTTATTTGTTGTTTTTCCCTTGCTGTTTTTAATATTTTTTCTTTGTATTTAATTTTTGATAGTTTGATTAATATGTGTCTTGGCGTGTTTCTCCTTGGATTTATCCTGTATGGGACTCTAGCGCTTACTGGAGTTGATTGACTATTTCCTTTCCCATATTAGGGAAGTTTCCAGCTATAATCTCTTCAAATATTTCCTCAGTCCCTTTCTTTTTCTCTTCCTCTTCTGGGACCCCTATAATTCAAATGTTGGTGTGTTTAATGTTGTCCAGATGTCTCTGAGACTGTCCTCAATTCTTTTCATTCTTCTTTCTTTATTCTGCTCTGCAGTAGTTATTTCCACTATTTTGTCTTCCAGGTCACTTATCCATTCTTCTGCCTCAGTTATTTGCCTATTGAGTCCTTGTAGAGAATTTTTAATTTCATTTATTCTGTTGTTCATCATTGTTTGTTTGCTGTTTAGTTCTTCTAGGTCCTTGTTAAACATTTCTTGTATTTTCTCCATTCTATATCCAAGATTTTGGATCATCTTTACTATCATTATTCTGAATTCTTTTTCAGGTAGACTGCCTATTTCCTCTTCATTTGTTAGGTCTGGTGGGTTTTCACCTTGCTCCTTCATCTGCTGTGTGTTTCTCTGTCTTCTCATTTTGCTTAACTTACTGTGTTTGGGGTCTCCTTTTCACAGGCTGTAGGTTCGTAGTTCCCGTTGTTTTTGGTGTCTGCCCCCCAGTGGCTAAGTTTGATTCAGTGGGTCATGTAGGCTTCCTGGTAGAGGGGACTAGTGCCCGTGTTCTGGTGGATGAGCCTGTATCTTGTCTTTCTGGTGGGCAGGACCATGTCCAGTGGTATATTTTGGGGTGTCTGTGACCTTACTATGATTTTAGGCAGCCTCTCTGCTAATGGATGGTGTTGTGTTCCTGTCTTGCTAGTTGTTTGGCATAGGGTGTCCAGCACTGTAGCTTGCTGGTCCTTGAGTGGAGGTGGGTCTTAGCGTTGAGATGGAGATCTCTGGGAGAGTTTTCGCCATTTGATATTACATGGAACCAGGAGGTCTCTGGTGGACCAATGTCCTGAGCTCAGCTCTCCCACCTCAGAGGCACAGGCCTGACACCCAGCTGGAGCACCAAGACCCTGTCAGCCAAATGGCTTCAGTGTCTTTTACATTTGCCCTCCTTTCAGCTTCCGTGGGGTGCATGTATCTTTTTGAATTATAATTTTCTCTGGATATATGCCCAGGAGTGGGGTTGTTGTATTATATGGTAACTCTCTTTTTAGTTTTTTAAGGAACCTCCATACTGTTGTCCATAGTGGCTGCACCTACTTACATTCCTACCAACAGTGTAGGAGCATTCCATTTTCTCCACACCCTCTCCAGCATTTGTTATTTATAGATAAAAGATAAATTTAAAAATATATATATAAAAAGGGGAGGGGGAAGGGTAAGCTGGGATGAAGTGAGAGAGTGGCCTGGACATATATACACTACCAAATGTGAAATGGATAGCTAGTGGGAAGCATCCACATAGCACAGGGAGATCAGCTTGGTGCTTTGTGCCCACCTAGAGGGGTGGGTTAGGGAGAGTGGGAGGGAGACACAGGAGGGAGGAGATATGGGGATATATATATATATATATATATATATATATATATATATATATATATGTATAGCTGATTCACTTTGTTACAAAGCAGAAACTACACACCATTGTAAAGCAATTATACTCCACTAAAGATGTTTAAGAAAAAAGTAGCCTTAAAATTATCTCAGTAGTTACAGTAGAAAACTATTTGACAAAATTTAATACCCTTGATGATAAAATTCTTAGCAAAATAGAAATAGAAGAAATCCTCAAACTGATAAAGAGCTCTTTTGAACATCTACAGATGATATTGTACTTAATTGTGAAACATTAAACCCTTCTTTCCTCTAAAATTTGAAATAAGAAAAGGATGTCTTCTCTAATCACATCTATTCAGCATTGTACTAGAGGTCCTATCCAATGCAGTAAGGCAATTAAAAGAAATGAATGGCATAAATATTAAAAAGAAGAAATTAAAGTGTTGTTTGCAGAAAAACAACTAAGACTAAAAAATTTAACAGGGTTGCAAAATACAATGTCAGAATGAAAAAAGGTGTATTTTTATATAACAGAAGTGAAAAATTGGAGACATACTATTTTACTTTAAGACTTACTATAAAGTGTGAGTAATTAAGACAATGTGATATTAGTGTAAGGAGACTTAGAGTCTAAAAATAAACTTACATATAAATATTTCATTGATTTTTTTTGACCAAGGTGCCAGGTCAATTCAATGGAGCTAGAAAATTCTTTTAACAAATGTTGCTGGGATACCTGGATATTCATATGAAAGAAAGAGTCTCAGTCCCTCTCACATCATATCAAAAATTAATTTGCAATAATAAGAGACCTAAAAATAAAACCCAAACTCCTAAACTTCTAAAAGAAAGCCCAAGAGAGTATCTTTAGTCTCAAGGTGGCAAAATTGTTTTTTGGAAAAAGCACAAAACAATGATATAAAAGAAAAAAATGGATAAATTTGATTTAGCCTAATCAAAAATTTCTTCTCAGCAAAAGATACCATTAAGGACATAAATATACAAATCACTAAGTGGGAAAAAATATAGCATATAAATCTAACGAAGGGCTTATAAGCATATGTAAAAAAGCCATATATATCGACAGTAATTAGATGAACAACCCAATCAAAAAATTGGGCAATAAATAGCCTTGATCAGATACTTTACAAAAGAAGATATATGAACGACCAATAATCACATGAAGGAAGGACCTTCATATCATCAGTCACCAGGGAAATGCAAATTAAAACTACAATAAGGTATCATTAGTACCCACTAGAATGGCTAAAATAAGAAAGCTTGACAACTTTGAATGTTGGTAATAATATGGAGCAACTGGAATATTTACTAGTAAGAATGTAAACAGATACAACAATTTAGGAGAATTGTTTGCCAATTTCTAATGAAGTTAAACATCTACATCTATATCTACCTATCTATATATCTATATTTATATTTATATCTATCTATCCTAGGATTCAGCAACTTTATTCTTAGCTATTTACTCAAAAGTAATGAAAATATGTCTACAAAAGACTTGTACAAAAGTGTTCACAGCAATTTTTTTCTTAATATCTCCAAACCAGAAACAACCCAGTTGTCCATCAATAAGAAAATGGATAAACACAGTACGATATATTCATTCAATTGAATAATATTCAGCAATTAAAAATAAACTACAAGACACACATAATTTAGATAAATATCAAAATCATCATATTATGCAAAAAGAGTCATAAATAATGATTCCAATGATTTGAGAATGGGTAAAACTAATCTATAAAGGTGGGGTGGGAGCTTGGGGTTGATTGCAAAGGAGCTCAAGGAACTTTCTGAGGATTACGGAAACATATATCTGATTTGGGGTGATGGTTATGTGGGTGTATACAGCTGTCAAAATTCATTGAACTAAACCCTTAATATCGGCGCATTTTAGTTTTAATTATACCTCATTAAAAATGTAAAAACCAAATATTTACTGGGATCAGTCTTTTAAAAATCTCACGGAAATACAGTGATTCCTACTTTGCTATGCTTCTGCAAAGAAATGGGTGAAATACTTAAGCAACACATATTGAAACACACAAATTCTTTTTCTTTTTATAATAGAAATTAGTCTTTGCATATATTGCTGTAGTTTGAAGGGACCGTTCAAGAACAATGTATTAAAATTAATGTGAATGCTTTATTTCTCTTAGATGTTAGAACTTTCATTTGCCATTATTCCATTGTCACTCCACTGTGAGGGTAGAACAGTCAGGATCACTAAAAGATATGTTTCTGGGGATCCGGACCATGACACTAGACTAAGCTCAGACATAGGTATGGATTTCCTACCCAAATCCATAGAATAATTGAAATACTATATGAAAAATAATAAATCTGTAGAATTCTGGCAAACAGGAAAATGTGTCACTAGTCTAGAGATAATTAAATAGATAAGAAAATATGGCTCTGAATTGATGGAGAAAACTGCAGCTCAAAACACACAAGAGGAAGAAGACTCATGTGCTTCTGGGGGTACTCCAAGATTAGAAAAAATGGGCAAAAGAATTGGAGGAGTTCTGGATGCTTGGGGAAGAGCATTCAGAGCTACCTAACAGGTTGGTTCCTGTCCCATCACCAACTTAGGTTGAGTAAGACGTACTTATCCACAGGCTCAAGCAGGAAATGTGGATAGCTGGGCTAGAGAGACACAGCATCACCCCAGTAGCCAGGGAAACACAAAAGGAATGTTATTGACATACTGCATCCTGAAGAAAATCCTTCTTTAACATTATCACAAGAAGCAGGCACTGTATGCCAAGAGTATCCATAGATGAATGAATAAAGATGGTCAATTATATATGAATGAATAAAGATGATCAATTATATATGAAGATGAATGAATAAAGATGATCAATTATACATGAAGACAATCAAGAATCATTAAACATTTTAGGAAAAAACATTACCATAAAAGTTAGGCACTAAACTAAACCAAAAGAAGAACTAATACCAAAGAAAAAACAATGGAGAAAATACTTTTACATATTTATAATTAATATTTTCATAGAGATACAAGCACAAGTAATTATGAAAAGAGTCCAGTGAGAGATCTTAAAAATTAGTGACATATCAAAATTTTAAAAGTTAAATCAATCAAAAGTAAAATCAATGGACTGACCGGAAGAATGGATTTAGCTAGAGTGAATTATAGAACTGAAAGAGCTGAGAAATTCTCCTAGAATTTATTATCAAAAGACAAAAAATAGCATAAGAAATTTAAGCAAAATGGAATATTATATAGAATTTATATAGAATTTCTAATATGTACTTCTATGAGATCAGTCAATCAAAGATAAAAGAGCATTTTATATAGCTGAATAAAAACATAGACTTTTAAGTAGAAAGGTCTCCCCAAGAGACAAGTGGTATTAAAAAAAAAAAAAAAAAAAAAGGAACCATAGCTTGTTTTCTATGTCTGTGAGTTACAGACATAGAAAACAAACTTATGCTTACCAGAGGGGAAGGGTAAATTAGGAGTATGGGATTAACCGATACAAACTACTATAGATAAAATAGGTAAGCAACAAGGATTTACTGTATAACACAGGGAACTACATTCAGTATCTTCCAATAACCTAGAAAGGAAAATAATCTGAAAAAAAAATATATATATATACACACATAACTGAATCACTTTGCTATACACCTGAAAGTAACACAATATTGTAAGTCAACTACACTTCAATAATTTAAAAAATAGACCCATAGCAAGTTTCAGGGCAACAATTTAAAGAAAATACCAGTTTCTTTTTAATTGCAGGGAAATATATTTCCTACAAAGGGACAGAAACTGGGTCTATAGCAGACTTTTGAGATTCCAGAAGTCAATGGATTAATGCCTTTAAAATTCTTAGGAAAAATGATTTTGAACCCTTAAATAAGATAGTGTGGACAGTTTTATGTCAATAAATTTGAAATGTCAGTGAAATGAAATTTCACTATAAAAATTCAGCTTCCTAAAATTGACACAATAGGTAGAAGGTCTGAACTGTCCTTTTATTGGCTTCTTTAGCAGTAATGTTTGTTTTAGAAATGAATTACATTATCCTGTCTATGCACATAGCAGCTCCATAGAGGGGACTATTCCTTTGGAACCAAGTATGGTCCTATACGGTGAAAAATTCAAGGTCTTCTCCCTTACATTTCCTTTCAGACTATGTTTAAGAAACTTCCCCATTATGCTATAATACCTGTGCATAAAGTGGTCATTAACCCCATCCTGCCCCCTCTCCTGCATAAATACATGCTGATTGCAATGTGGGTCCAGGCAAAGTTATATAAACCTTGGCTGGAACAAGAGAGAGGAAGCATTCATCCGAATAAATACTCAAATGAGGTCTTATTCTTCCCATTTTCCACAGATTGACACTAAGGCAAAGTGGTGACTTTTAAAACATTATTACATAAGGAGATCATAGTGATATTTTGTTTAAAATGAAGTAATTTATCATTCTCTATACTAACACTGTGTGTAAAATGTATTTTGCCTACATTTTTTAGACGTTTGTAAGAATACTCCTTATTAAATTAATCAATATAATATTGTTGAAACTGAACAGGCAACTTACATACCCAACTTAGCAGGGCACAGATTATAAAAGTTTACTGAGAAATAGCTAAGTTGGCAGAAGGTCATCCTGGGGTATATGTAATCCACGTTGGATGGCATGAGCCATGCTTCCCTCTCTAAGTAGAAACTACTGTTTGGCCCTTTATTTTAGTGCTCATCTAACCATTATAGTCATACAAGTAATAGTAATAAATTACAAAATAACAAAGTATCAGCCAAAGCTTTGTATCTCTGAGAAACTGGTAGGCTTCCTATCCTTTCTATGGTGTGATCTTTCCATGTTTTGTTTTTCACTCAGGCAATCAGGAAACATCCAGAAAAGTTTGAATCTCACTTCCAGAAATTTTACTAATCCTTGTATCTAATATATGTCCTTTCTTCTATCTTCTATGATATTGGTGTTCTCTTTTCATTCGTATTTTGTTAACTTTTTTTTCACAATAACTGTTCTTCGTTGGAAGGTGCCTCAACATGAATGCATAAATGTGTAACAAAATAATACAAATTGTGGCATTATGGGAGAAAATTTACAGTAAGATTCAACTAATTCCTCTTATTTATCCAGATTCTCCATTATATCCCATTGACCAAAACCCAATTTATTGTTTTATAGGTGTATTAGTTTGCTAGGACTGCCATAACAAAGTACCATAAACTGAATGGCTTAGAACAACAGAAATTTATTGTCTCACAGTTCTGTGGCCAGAAGTCTGAAATCAAGGTTTCAGAACAGCCATAATACATTACCTCTGAAGGCACTAGGGAAGGATCTGTTTCAGGCTTCTCTCCTAGCTCTGGTAGTTCCTTGGCTTATGGCAGCACATTTCCTGTCATAAGAGAACACATGGTGCTCTCTCTGTGTGAGTGTCTCTGTGTCAGAATTTCCCCTTTGTATAAGGACATCAGTCATATTTAATTAGGGGCCCACCCTATTCTAGTATGACCTTATCTTAATTAATTATACCTGAAAGGATGCTATTTCCAAATAAGGTCGCATTCTGAGGTACTGGGGTTTGAGATTTCTAAATATGAATTTTGGGGAACACAATTCAACCCATAACAATAGGTTTCCACCTATTCTCCAAAAGAAGCATTCCATTAATATGTTTAATTGGAGCTTGTAGCCTCTAGAATGGAAAGCATAAATTTCAATATTTATTAAAACATAGGTAGGAAGAAATCTATTATTTCTCACAAAATAATACCCTGTCTTCTCATTGGCAACTCCTATAGTTCTTAGCGCAATCATTCAGGTGTCTGAAGAGAGGCCATAAGAGTGGACACCACATCAATTGTTGCCTGTTGGGCTAGTTTGTTCCCCTTGATGAATACACATGGCTGGTGGTCAGTAAGGAATTGTCTGTTGTTTTAATCTTTTATTTGCAGACATTTATGATAGATCATCCATGAACCAGTCATTCAAGTAGACTGGCCTTGAAGACTGACAGGAAGTATGAGTACACACACATTGAAATTGACAGGCAGACAGGCTGACAAATTCAGAACTGCCCCTATACAGCCTCCATCTATTCAACTGGAGCTGATCAGACGCCAGATTCACATCAGACTCCTTTGCAAAATGTCATTAAGTGTTTGTTTCTTCATTTTTATAAAGATCTTGTGCAGGCAGTAGGGAAGTGAAATATGTCAGATACCTTAAAAGGGGTGATAGTCTCATTTTTCTGCTGAATTTCCCACTATGGAAAGGACTCAATTATTGGCAGAGAGCACTCCACTGAGGAGGTGCCCTGCTGCTCCTCACCCCCACCCCAATGGAGAATTCTAATGAGAGAAGCTGCAGGAGGCAGCAGTGCAACTGAATTTTCCAAACCAGTCCTCTCAAGCTAATACCAGTGGCCCTTTCTTCATTAGCAATCTGCAAACACATGGGGCCAACCCACTGCAGATGACTTTCGTGAGGATCCAACACTGAGTCTGTTAGATGCTATGAAATGTGTGTGAAAGGGAAAGTCTATGCCTGCATGGGACTTAACTTCAGTAATAGTAATAATAGAATATACTATTTGCTAGACACTATGCCAGGTGCCAAACATAGCTTATTGTATCCTTTTAACGGTCTTACAAAGAAAGCACTATTTTTATCACCATGTTACAGATGAGAAAACCAAGCTAGGTGAATTGCAGTTATTAAGGAGTCTATGTTTTCTAGCACAATGCTCTTTCCATTCATCTACAGTACTTTATTGAGTTTGCTGAATTTGTTTCTACCTATCTAATGCCATCCACACTTAGTCTTGTGTGTGTGTGTATACATGCACAAGTGCTTCTAAGCTCTTTGGTCTGCATAGGAAAGCCTTCATTCACCCTCTCATTCACCTTACTGCCCCTGCTTCACAGGAGACTGTATCCCAAGGTATTACTGCTCATTTCTTATAGGTCCTAATGCCCCTCATATTTTCCTGGTGACTATAACATCGTCCAGCTATCCACATGCACTAGCGTGTGCCTTTGTGTGGTCTATGACCCCACATAAAGTTAGAGATCTGTGAGGAGTGACAGAGAAGCTCCATGTTAGAAGATGCACACTGGCTGCCTAGAGGTTGAATCCTGCTTGCAGATGTGATTTCTTGGCCAACACAGTGTTTCTTTGTTTGCACTTTCAAAAAAGTTTTATTCAACTTAAAAAAAATCAGAGATTCCATGCAGAACCTGATTAGTAGCTTCTCTTGAAAAATAAAGAACCATAATATTTTGCCCCTTTCCTGCATGACAGCCATCAGCTGCCTCCTGTGGAAGGGTACACACTCTCTGGTCTACTCCAGACTCTTTCACTTAAAGGTCTGTATCTGCATCTGTACCCAGAACAGATTCTCGATGATTCTCATCGCCTACCTGACAGGTGTTTTGAGTTTGCCCATTCCTGCTTTGCTTGAATCATGACTACCATCATCTGCGGTGCTGCTAGCAAGGCATCTGTTGAGAACTGAAACAGCCCTTTTCCGTTCCTTTTGGGTGGTGAGGCTGTGCGTGGCTTTTATGTGGTAGCTTGGCAGTATCGACTGCCCCCGTCACTCACAACCAGCAAAACCCTATGCTGCTAGGCAGTCAAGGCAGAATCCAGCTCACTGCTCCCTGCGACTTCTTCACCCCTCAACTTCCTCAGGGTGTAGAACACAGAACTTTATGGGACTGTGGGAATGTGTGGGGACACCAGGAAATGTGATTGCTGCTTCAGAACCTTGAGGCATCTTTTTCGCTAGAATAAAGACTCAGGTCCTGTATATTTTTTTCCACCCAGCTGCAGACCATCTGGTGAATGTCAACCCTTTCCCCCAAACTGAGGAGAATCATGTGGAGAAAATAAGGGTTTATCCATTTATCCTGGCAGCATTTCAGTTCTGTGTACGGAGCTAGAGATCTTTCTCTTATATTTTGATTCAGTAGATATTTATTGAGAACCTTCTATGTATAAAGCACCACGCTGTGCGGAGTAGCTGCTGCTTACACTCCGCGTTTGTAGAGCACTGCTCTACATGGTCTTATCTAATTATGTTAATCCAATGAGGTGTGTCTTTATTGTGCCTGTTTTACAGACAATGACCCTGAGGCTGAGAAGGAAATGACTCAATATCAGTGAGACATAAAGAGCACAACTAAGATTTGAACTCAAGGTTTTGGGCTCTGTTTCAACAGTCCCTAGATTTGCTAATGTTATCTTAGGCCGTACTAATTTAGAGAAAATGGTCTCATTGAAAAAAACCAACAGTGTTCCTCCGACTTCTTCAGTTTGTAATGGTGCATCAAATGGGGTCACAAATATAAACGAAAAGACCTTCTTCTCTACCACATAGAAACAACCATTTTCCTTTTTAATTCTGGCTGCTGGCCAGGGAAAATCATTACACTGGAAGAGGGAGACTCAGCATCACACCTGCTGCTGCTGACCACCATTATCGGCACAGATGCTGATCTCTGTGACAAAACTGGTACATTGAGCCGACATTGCAGGTGCCACTGAAGTCCCACTGCCCTCAGTGCTGCTGACACTCATTCATGTGGGCATGAGGTGGCACAGCAGCCACTTGCCATGCGGGGGGAACTGGGACCACTGATATGCCAAGCAGGGCTACGTTTCCTGGTGCTCCGTGCACAGCCATGATACGCTGCTGTCTGGGGAGTGGGCACAGAGCTAAAAGGGATTTAGTTCAGTGAAGGTGGTGATGGGATGCTCCAGAGCCGAGAGTTCTTTTCTATTAGACCTAGTAACAAGTGGAGGAAAACAGCGGCAAGAGTCCTCCTGCTTCTTCTATGTCCAGGCCAGCACAATCCACACTTACTCTGAATCAGGCACTCCTATGGATGAGCAGAAGAAGACAGTAACATTTTTTTCCTGAGATGAGAGACCCCTGAAGAATCAGGCATTTGCTGTCACATTTGATGACCTAATTCTAATAGGGAAGCACAGGTATTCATATGCCATTTATTCGCCCAACAAACATAAGCTAAGCATCTAATATATACCAGGTAAAAAACATAATTCCTATCTTCAGTTTGCTCACAGGTTATAAGGGGAGTCACAAATATGAATGTGTAATTACAATATAGTATGAGAAGTGCTGGGCTAGAGGTAAAGTCAGGTTGCTCTGAGAACACATAGGAGGAGCATTTTACTTCCTCCCTCCTCCCTTGGGGGATTCGGAGGAGCTTTCTGGATGAGACAGTGTCTGAGCTGACACTTGAAGGACAAATTAGAGTTAGGCAGACACAACCATGACGGGGAAAGTCTAGAGCAGTATGTAAGAGGTACTGGGGGGGAGACACCTGACACACTTGGAAGGGTGGGGTGCTGAGAAGATTTGGGGGCATTGTGAGTAATAAGATGTGGGGCTGATATGTATGAAGTCTTTGTCAAGATCATGAAGGACCTTGAACATCAGGCCAGGGAAAACCATTGAAGAGTTAAACCAGTGAGTGACACGGTCAGATTACATTTTAGATCACTTCTGGATGCAGATTAAAAGGTAAACCTGGGGCAAGGGACAAACAAGAACATTCCTCTTTCTCTGGGAAGTTGATGCTTGTGAACTGAACAACTTTGGGAGCTGTGGGGAAGGAGGGAACTCCCACCAAGCCAGTCAGATCAGCCTGGCAGTCAGAGGGGTGACAGCTGTTCCACGTTCTTTGCCTGACTACCCCTGCGGTGCAGGAGCCTCTGGGATGGCAGGCAGCTTCATCCTGCCTTAGTGCCAAGGGACACCTGTCCGACCACACAAAGCTGTGATTGGCACATGTACCCATCAGACCTGGGAGGAGCGAGGAGTCTCCAACACCACTGTCATCTTCTGGAACCTAGAGAAGCTGACAGTAAGGAGAACTCAGAGCAGCCTTAGCTAGATATTGACAGCAGCGGTGGTTATAGAGTAGGGCTGGGCCTGAGGCCAAATGAGTTGGCAGGGTCTGCCTGGCCTCTGCCTTACCCCGCTCAGCTCCATCTGTCTAACAGTGGATGTCAGCCTTGAAGAGTGCCAGCCTTGGAATCTGGTGACTCAGAAAAGGGGAAGAGGACACACAAGATATACGCTCATGGGTGGAAGGCTACCTAAAATGTTCAGAGCTAAAAATCAGTCACAGTGTGGCCAGAGATATCCTTTAAACACTGTTCCCATCTTTTGCTTGCTTTCCCTCTTGTTTGTCATTATTGCTTAAAGAGATGCCATAATTCATTTATCCATAAAGACATTTTCAGTGGGGCCAGGGAATGAAAATCTAATTTAAAATGCCTTAAACAAAAATGAATTATTGATTAAGTAACTGAAAAGTCCAGTGATACTTTAAGGCATGGCTACGTTTAGGGATTCAAAAACGTGTAAAGATCTCTCTCCTGGCATTCCTAGGCTTAAAAGTTTTTAAATGCTTAAAGTCCCCAGTAAAAGGAGACATTTTCTTTCTTTCCTTTTTTAAGTCTTTATTGAATTTGTTACAATATTGCTTCTATTTTATGTTTTGCTTTTTGGCCGTGAGGCATGTGGGATCTTAGCTCCCCAGCCAGGGATCGAACCCATACCCCCTGCATTGGAAGACAGAGTCTTAACCACTGGACCACCAGGGAAGTCCTGAGACATTTTCTTTCCTGTCAGCAAAAGTCCTGGATTTTAATCTAATTTTCCTGGAATGGACACCACAAGGCTAGGGCAATGGGAGATTCTGATTAACTAGGTTGGGGTTCTATGCCCTTGCTTAGAAGTGGGAGAGGTTTTTCAACCCCAAACTCCATATGGATTAGTAATTGAAGAATGGTGGTTTCTTGGAAGAAATATGGATAGCATTGCTGGTCAAAGGGGGCATACTGCAAGCCGAAATAACAGATAGCCAACCTCATTGAATCTTTGGTTTACCAAGCAATGTAGACTAAAGGTGACTAATTCTGATGACGATTATCTGCTGATGCTATCGATGGTGATGTTAATTATCATTGGCATTTTGTGAAGATATTTGTATAGTTTGGTATATAGTTCAGTAATCTTCCTGAGTTTTCCTAGTCAGAAGAGTGGTTTAGGCACCTGGTTGGGTTAATTTATTGTTTACCAATTATAAGGGCTATAGGATGATCCAAGGACTAGGAGACATATTCTTAAAAAGTTTCATCAAGTGACTTTATGTCATAACTCATGTCTACATCAAAGTTAGATGGTTAAAATAAAATTTTCATGTGATTGTACTGTATTATTCCAGTAACACCTTAAGATTGTTTTGAACTAAGTCCTCAAGGCATTTCTTTTATTCCTTTCATGGAATTGTTATTTAACAAATACATTTGTAATTTAAAAGTAACATAAATACACAGTCAGAATATTAGGTATAATTTCCTCAGAGTACTATCTGGAATTCTTGACATCAAATTCTCTGATTACATTGGCACCAAATATTTAATTCATATTGGTTAAATAAAAGTAAGAGTGAATAAATGACTATCTTACCTGGTATGTTACCCAGGTATACACCCAGGATGACATACCCAGGTATATACCCAAAAATGGAATTGCTGGACCATATGGTAATTGATATTTTTAATTTTATGAGGACTTGTCATACTATTTTCCATAGTGACTGCACCATTTTGTATTCCCACCAGTAGTGCACAAGAGTTCCAATTTCTCCACATCCTTACCAACAGTTGTTATTTTCTGCTTTTCTTTTTTTTCTTTTTGATAATAGCCATCTTAGTGGGTGTGTTGTGTTATTGTGTTTTGGTTTTTTTTTCTTTTCCATGAAAATCACATTTTATTATCTGTTAGTTCTTGTAAGCATTATCTTTATCATTGTGGTTTTGATTTGCATTGCCCAAATAATTAGTAATGTTGAGCATCTTTTCATGTGCATATTGGCATATGAAATATTGGCACATGGCATGTTGTATATCTTTCTTGGAGAAATGTCTATTCAAGTCTTTTGCCCATTTTTGAATTGGGTTGTTTTGTTGTTGTTGTTGAACTGTATGAGTTCTTTATATGTCCTGAATATTAACCTCTTATCAGATATATGATTTGTAAATATTTTCCCCCATTTCATGGATTGCCCTTTTATTCTGTCGATAGTGTCCTTTGATGTAGAGAAGATTTTAAGTTTGCTGTAGCGCAGTTTATCTACTTTTTCTTTCATTGCTTGTGCTTTTGGTGTCATATCCAAGAAATCATTGCTAAATCCAGTGTCTTAAAACTTTTCCTCTTTGCTTTCTGCTAAGAGTTTTATAATTTTAGATCTTATGTTTAAGTCTTTGATTTATTTTGAATTTATTTTATACATGGTATAAGGTAAGGGTCCAACCTTTGCATATGGCTCTCCAGTTTTCCCAGCACTATTTGTTAAAAAGACTCTCCTTCCCCATTGAGTAAGTAGTCCTGGTATCCGTGCTGAAAATCATTTGACCATACATGTGAGGATTTCTGGGCTCACTATTCTGTTCCATTAGCAATATGTCTGTCTTTATGCCAGTATCACACTGTTTTGATTACTATAGCTTGTAGTAGGTTTTGAAATCAGTAAGTATGGGACCTACAACTTTGTTCTTTTTCAAGGTTATTTTGGCTATTTGGTGTACCTTGAGACTCCATATGAATTTTAGGATGGATTTTTCTATATCTACAAAAACACCACTGGGATTTTGATAGTGTTATGGCCTATACTGTGTCACCTAAAAATTCACATATTGAAATTCTGACCCCCAGTACCTTGGAATGTGACTGTATTTGGAGACTGGAGCTTAAAGAAGAAATTAAGTTAAAATGAGGGCATTAGGGTGGGCTCTAATCCAATACGACTGCTGTCCTTATAAGAAGAGGAAATTTGGACACAGACATGTACAGAGGGAAGACAATGTGAAGCCAAGGAGAGATGGCCATCTACAAGCCAAGAATAAAGGCATCTGAAGAAATAAACCCTGCCAACACCTTGATTCCCAAAACTGTGAGAAAAGAAATTTCTGTTGTTTTAGCCACCCAGTCTGTGGTCCAATCAAACTAATACAGATAGGGATTGCACTGAACCTGTAGATTGCTTTGGGGGGATGAAATTTTTAGATAGGCTGAATTTCATAACTTTGGGCTGACTGTGTGAAAATGCTCAGCCAGCGGCCAAATTTGTATAAGTTCAACTCGGTAGAGGCATTGCTCCTATACGGGGACCTACATAAGAAGGTATTCTGTTTTATTGGGGTTGAGTTTATTGATCTTGGAGAGGCAGTTTTCTTAAGGTGCTAGTCATAATTAGAATATATTTACCTGCCCTATTTTCACAGGCAGGAATATTGTGCTCACACTATTATTTTTTTTCCCATTTTTCTTTAAAATATTCCTCTCATTAAGTTTCTAGGGCTGCACAAGTCAGTTTTAGGCTAAAAATAATATCGTTGCTGTTGCTGCCACTGTTCCGTGTGGAAAACATAGCCAACTGCTTTACAGAAAAGGAAAAAAATAATTTTCTAGTGTATTCTTAAGATAGCGTGAAAGCCACGCTGACAAGGAGCCCCTAAATTGCCAGTGGACTGAGATTTCCTGCACCAATTTCATGGCTTTTATTATTTTCCTACTGGCAGAACAGAAAGCAGGATTCTTCAGGTTCCTTCTATGCAACACATTGCTTGTGAAGGGCAGAAAATGAAGAATTAGACTCAAGGTTGGCAAACTATAGCTTGTGGGCCAAATCAGCACACCACCTGTTTTGTAGAAAAAAGAAAAAAATTGGAACACGGCCATTCTCATTCTCAGCACTGTCTATGGCTGCAGAGTTGAGTAGTGGCGACAGAGATATGGTCTGCAAAGTCTAAAATATATACTATCTGGTTCTTTACAGAATAAGTTTGTTGACCCCTGAACTAGACCATGAATAAGTGATGACTGAGTAATTTATTCAGACCTCTCATTTTAAAGACGAGAAAAATGAAGATGCTAATATTATTGAGAGCGAAGGGTTCCATGTTGGCAGCTTAGGACAGACTGAAGAAGAGAAACTGATGGACTCTGGCAGACTCACCTCTCCTGGATTGGGGCAGGGTCAGCAGACAGGAATTGCGAACAGGGGAATGTCTACAATATATGAAGTACAGGGGAGGTAGAGTCATGATTCTAACAACTTCTGATGTGGAGGAGATAACAAGGATGGCACCAGGGGTAGAACCAAAGAGTAGGGGGATCAGTGATAAGCACCTGAGTCCCACCTGTGAGGACATGGAGAACTAGGTAGAATTTCTAGCAACAAAGGTACATGGATCCTGGGGGCTGAGCCATATGAGGTAGTAACTCAGAATACAAATCATGATATATAGGGGAATCCAGAAACCAGAGCTGATGAAGTAGTAACAAGCATTAGGTTCAATGTGGGTGAGATGAGTCCATAAATAAGAAAAAAAGTTCTTGAAATCTGTATCAGTCAGGGTCCCAGCGAGAAACATAGGGCACCCTCAAATGAAGATAATCTGAGGAGAGTAGCAGGACTAGTCTGTGTGATGGATAGAATGTGGCAGAAGTGATGGTGTGTTGCTTCCGAGCCAGGGTTGTAAAGGACTGCAGCTTCTGTCTTGGGATCTTTCTTTCTCCCTGAGCACATTCTCAAGACACTCTTACTGGGTTCATGAATACAAGAGAAAAGATCACTCTGATACCAATCACCTGGTGCCCCCTTTCTTCTACACCTGGCTCAGGGGAGTTGTGATCACAGCTGAGACCTTTTACAATTTAGTCTCCCCCCTCCCCACCCACTCCCTGTCCCTAGATTCCCATCCATGAAAACAGAACCAACTTCTTATTGGTTCCGTTCACTCAAGACAATAATGACAGGAGTGCTGGGGGTGAGATCCTGGGGGTGGTCCTTTTCATGTTTTGAATGATTTCTTTCGAAGAGAAAGAGTTCTAAGCACTATTGCCTCAACTATTTCATCCTACTTAGGGTGAAAGTTAAATAAATTAGAACATTATTCTGGCTGGATTAAGTTGGCCAGAACGAAGCTATCCTTTGAATAATAATGCACTTTGAGCCAAAATGCATTCTCTTTCTGAACCAGAAAAATTAGAATGGGCTTGATGTATACGTTTCCAAGGGGATAAAAACTATCTCCAGAAAGCTATTTTGCCTTTCTCATCCAACTTCCATTTTTAGATAATCACATACACAAAACCTTAAAAAACTGTGTCTTTTGACTTCATCATCTATGAAGAGTACCAAGTGTCACAGAACTTGGAAGTCTTTTTCAAAGTCAACATTTTAGGAACAGAAATTTATTTTGGGCTGTGTATTTATTCATTCACTCCTTAAACATTTACTGAATGTATACCGCTTGCTTACTTTCTTGAGGCATCAGGGGCATAAAAAAGAATAAACCCCTGCCCTTGAATATCTCAAACCAACCTAGGTGGTGGCAAGTCAGACATAAAAAAGGACTTGATGTGTTAAGAGTGACAATAAGAGTACTTGGAAAGGGTTATGGGGATAGTTTTATGACAGTTTTTGATATTCCTGGACACATTTTGATTCTTATAATAATCACTAGTTTAGCCCTTACAGTTGTGGCTTAACATTTTTAGTGAACCATATATGAAATTTTTACAAGAAGAAAAATTATAAATCTATTTGTCTCAGGGTGGTATTTGAAAGTAACCAAAATTATAGTTAGAACACAATTCAAATACAAACACTGTGTCTTGTAATTATGAGACAATATTCAGAGCACAACTTATGCACATACTGCATCACCACAGAGTTATTATATTATTTCAGCAATACCTAACCTAATGGAATTACTTTCATATGATTTTCTAAGAACTGAGATATCACTATAGCATTCATAGTTTGGGAGAGTTTTAGGTTCAAACATTATATCTATTACTGGGTTTTATTAATTTTGAATTTTTTGTATTGATACTATATTCTGAACAGCTAGTTCTCTTAAAACTTTAATAGCTAGCTCTCTAGAAACATTCATACATAGCCAGGCTACAGTACTGGGTTATTTTACTGATATAGGAGGTGAGGCCATAGACGTGTTTGTTTGTTGGTAGAGAGAGGTGCAAAGTTTAGGAATTGTCCACTAGGTTGGGGGATGAATGCTAAGTCTGAAATCTGAACTTAAGGAGCATTGAAAATACCTGCAGCCTTTGATATTCTTACCATTAATTTCTTTCAAAACCATCTGAGCCACAGCTACTGAGCCCACGTGCCACAACTGCTGAAGCCCGCATGCCTAGAGCCCGTGCTCCACAACAGGAGAAGCCACCGCAATGAGAAGCCCGCGCACCACAACGAAGAGTAGCCCCTGCTCCCTGCAACTGGAGAAAGCCCGCGCACAGCAACGAAGATCCAATGCAGCCAAAAATAAAATAAATAAAATAAAAAAACAAAACAAAACCATCTGCAGATGTGTGCATATTAATTGGCTCCAGGCATTCTGTTACTTAGGAGGAGTAACACATTAGATAGCTAAAATTAGAAGGAAGGCAAAACAAAACAAAAAAAAGTGAAAATACACAGCCTGGTGAGCCAATGTCCGTGGGGCTTTACAGCAAGAGACGCTGAGTGCCAGGCAGGAGGGGTCCTTAATCCCTGTGAGGTGTGAGTGGCAAAAAGTGCTGGGGGGCGTGTGTTACTGCAAACACTTGCCGTCTCCCACTTGCGTCTGGACCTGAGTGTGGAGGGTGAGAGTTGGGGTTATTCACCATTCACACTGCCACACAGCTTTATAGCACGCTTTTCATTTCATGGATTTGAATACATCAGTGATCAGGGTGATGTGTGAGGGGCCATGGAGGAAGCCACAAAGAAAATTGGAAGGCATTTGGCTTTCATCTGTTTTATTTGCTTAAGCTTAGGAAAAAAGGAAAAAGATCGTAATAATGAAAATGTTAACAACCAAATTAATAAAAGTTACAGAGAGTTGCTATGCAGTAGGCACTGTGATAAGTGTTTTATGTACATCATCTTATTTAGTGTCCCCGGTGCTTCCCCCACTCTCCACAAGCAGTAAAAATTGCTTCCTGAACTGCAGTTCACCCTCTTATAGCGGCACCATAAAGGGATTCCACCTAATCTGCAATTCCAAATTTATAAAGTCTCCTTGACCTTGTTGGTGATGATAGTGTCCCTGGGCATCGAGGGGAGCGGCGTGCCTTTCCTCCTTACCCAAGGCCGGGCTCAGACAGAGGAGAGAGTGCTTCTTGGCCAGGTAGCCCTGGACACTTACCGTTGTTGGAGGAAGAGCCTCGGTACTGTCTTACTGACAGAGCCACAGAGTTGAGACCTGCACTCACCCTCACCCCACCTCTCTGTTCCAGGTCCACCACTTCTTGGATTCAGAGCCCTCACTCATCTCGGGCTTACACAACGCCAGGGCAGGGAGAATGGCTTTCCTGCCTCAAGGCCCTGCCTACACCAACACCCTGAAATTCCAGTGAATGCTATTCACTGTTCTGAAGGGAAAGTGGTAACAAGCAGATCTGTGGATGCCTTCCAAGAAGCTTGGTGCCCAAGGGAAGGCCTGAGAAAAAAACAGGCATGGAAGTAGGAGCCCCAAGAACTGTGAGTGCTTCACTCTAGGGACTCCGCTGTTTTTCAGAAGAACCTGATCTCCCCTACCTGGTAGACACTCAGACTCACTGTTCTTCAAGCAAAGAGATGCTGCAATTCTACTTTCAAGGAGCTGTGGAGAGAAGGAACCAACCACTAACACTTAGGGCACTTGTGCTTTTTAAACCTTCCCCTTTCTCATCCTTACTTTCCTTCCTTTTTCTATGTCTTTTCTCCTAAACTTTGCTTTTGTTGGTGGTATTTAAACACGCTGTTTTCTCTCCTCTGGGTGTGCTCTAGGGTTTTATCTAATTGTCCTGCTGTTCTAGTGTCACTTGGCATTATTATTGGGAAGATGAATGGGACAGGGGTCAGAGTTCAGCAGGAAGGCATCTGCTCATCTGCAGTGCATAGTGGAAATGCTCAGAGGTGAACTTTAATGAAAGCTTGGAAAAGATTTGCACAGAGTAGGCTGTCTTATATCCCGCCAATGCTGGGGGTGACCAAAAGGTAGTCCTTTTCTGGAGGGACCAAAACTGAACAAACAGGAGGTAATAATATCTTTACAGGGAGTTCCCTGCTTGGGATGGCTTTTCTTCTGTAGGAGAGAAAATGGGGGGGGAAAGACAGGGTGGTCAAACACGGAGGAGGTTGAAAACGGAAGCTCTTGAATGTGTCCTAACCACTGGCTTGTTTTGCTCATAGAACAATCTCACCAAAAAGAGTTTCCACTTGACTCGCAAAGCCTCTCACCCAGCAAAGCCTCTCAGGCAGCGTCTCCCCTGGCCTCAGGTTACTGCGCCATCGCCATAGCGGGCTCAGGTTCTCTTACTGGACTTTCTTCGCGTTGACAGTTCTTCCACTTTACCAAGTAGCCAGAATCCCCACTTGCGAACGATTGCTTTGGCGCTTTGGCATTCGAGGCAAGGGGGACAATGGCTCTATTGTTCTTCTGGCCTTCTTGAATAGAGCAAATGTCTCTTCCGTCTAACCCTGTCACCGAAGGAGACTGAGTATGGAACCCTCCAAGACTCACCTTCCTTCCACTTCCGCTTTGTTCTTGGAAGAGGGTTTCGTGCGCCCCTCCCCACCCTCGCCCCAGCAAACCTGTTTTGGGACCCGAGGAGACAGATGCCGCTTTCTGCTCTTCACAGAGTGGAAGTTGGGAGAGGGAAAAAAGAAGCGCGGATCAGGAAACTGGTTTTAGTTCAGATTCGACCTGCTGTCTGTGGTTCCTCCTGGACTACTAGGGACACGCACCCGGGTGCCCCGCAGCGCAGAGGCCACAGAGCGGTCCACGGGAACCCCGGCCAAGCACTAAAAATACACGGAGAGGAGAGCCAGGCGTTGCGAGGACTCGGAGCTGAAACTGTCTCCAAGGATGGGTCGGGATCCCGCCACCGGCTTCCGGCACCGCGGGCGCCAGGGAGTCCCCACGCAGGGCGCCCCTTTGCGGTTGGGTTTCCCAGCTGCCTTCCGGGAACCCCGCCGAGCCCCCTGCGGCTCCGGGGGGCAGAGCCTAGCTCGCCTCCACCCCAAGCTCTCCTCGCTCTGCCTGCGCTCGGGAGTGAGCGCTCAGGGTCCCCCTCTGAGCATGCGCAGCCCGGCGCCCTCCCCCGCCTCTCTCGCGCCCCCCTCCGCCCCGCTCCCCCGCCAGCCTTTTGCTCCTTCCTTTCATTAAACAAACGGGAGATCCTGAAACCTGGACCCTGTGCTAGCTGCAGCTCAAGGAGGAGGCGGAGGAGGAGGCAAGAGCGCGGGATGGGCGCTGAGGGGGATCCGTGATCCCGCGCTTCCCCGCCCCACGCGCGCGCGCGCACACACACGCACACTCTCTCACACACACACGCACACACACACTCGCACAAACACACGCGTACACGCCCGCGCCGCGCGCTCGCCGGTTGGATCTCCCACGCAGGCGGAATGCAGCAGAGCCCGGGGAGCGGGTCTCCGACCGCTGCTTGAATGCACCTCGCTGCCGGGAGCCGGACGGCCCAGTAGGGCGCACGGGAGGAGGCTCCGCCGAGAGAGGTGAGTGGGGCGCCCGCAACCGCGGGCAGCTCCGGGACACCCTGGCGGCCGGGTCAGGTTCCCCGCTGGAAGCTGCGGCGCAGGTGGCCCAAACCCAGCTTGCGGGCATCAAGGTGCAGATGAAGGCGGCGCCGGGGCGGTGCAGGGGAAGAGGGCGATCCCAGAAAGAGTCGTCTCCTGCGAGGTGTCAGATTGACCCAGCGGAAAGCTACACCCTCCCTGCTCGTAAACTTTCCTCCCCTGTCATTTGGGAAACGTGGAGACAAAGGGGGCGTGGAAGCTCCCTCCGTCCCGTTCCACCCTCCTGGCTGCATTACAGGCTGCGCCGGGAGCCGGCGTGCGGGCGGGGGCGCCCTGCAGGTGGCTGGGGCCAAGTCCTCCCGCCCGGGCGGGGGTAGGGATTTCTCAGCCGTGGCTGTAAGCGTGGCCTTTGATTTTCCCTCAGGCGTGGGCACCTGTCATCCTTTCCTTCTCCCCCACCCCGCAGCCTAGGCGCCTCGTAGTTTGGGGGGGCGGGTGTCGCCTGGAGAATTGGAGGGGCAGCCTCTGGCTTTCTCATTCAGCACCAGTGCCACGGGAGCCGGGGGGAGGCTCGGGCCAGTGCGGGGATGAGTGATGAGTTACTAAAAGGCTTTGCCATAATCACCTTCTGGAAACGCTGGGCGCCGGGATCTCTCCTCCCTCGGGAAGGTGTTCTCTTCACGCACACCGAGGCGGCAGCCCTGGGAGCTGGGCTGGGCTGCTGTGGCGTGGCTGGGGCTTTATTTTTGCCCCGGGGTTTTATGACACAAACATGTGGAATATGTGGAGGATTCTGGGTTATTTTTCTTTGTGGGAATACCGTATTCCCTTTTAACCTCTTTCGTGGGAGAGATTCTCTGCAGCCTGGTATCCAGCTGGTGGACAGGCACCGTTCTGAATCTCTCTTCGGTCCCAGGGAAGAGGTCCCGAGAAAAGGATTCCCTAAAATGCCAGTTGCATTAGGGTGGGGTCTCAGAGTGCGGAGTGCCTGCTGGCACCTGGGAATCGCCTCAAATCTAATGGTCCTTTGAAACAGCGGAGCCTGGTCAGCCTGTGAGGGGTCCAGGACTGGGACAAAGGGGATTGGAAGAGGGACAGATGATGGCTATTTAGGAGAGGAGCAACTAGAGGCTAATTGAGGCGAGAAGAGGTCGAGTGGGAAGCAAGGTACCCTTGCAACCTTCACTGAATTCCTCTACCCCTCCTCTTAATTCTCCTGTGGTTGGTGGCTTTTATTCATCGGGTGGGACTCTAATTTGGAGATTTCTGGAATGTCACATCTGGAGAATAGAAGACTTGACTATTCCTGAGCTAACCTTTAGCACAATCACAAATTAGTTCTGTAAGTCTAGGAAATACCATGTTCAATTCTCTGTTTTGGCGTTTTGTTCACACCTGGAAGGTGGGGTAGGCAGACAGGTATATTTGGGGGGGGGTGGGTTCTGTACCTTAGGAGGCTTGAATTTGTAAGAGAAGTGTATGTGGGGAACCTGGAAGCCAAGTTGATGCTGACAGAAGGAAACACTAGAAGCTCAGATCCAGTACTTGTGACTATGGGTTGCCAGAGAGTATTCTCTTCACTTTAAGATGACTTGCAGAGGCCATCTCACTGCTGCTCTGGGGACCTTTTTTAATTTTAATTTTAAACATTTTGTAACTTCTTTTAAGTGGGAGAAAGCATGATATACACGAGGTTAATTAAGAAAGTTCACTTATGAGAGAGACCTTGACTCATAAGTCAACGTTGCCAAAGGTGAAGAAGTTATTGAGAAAGGAAAAAAAAAAAAAGAGGGGAATTGGAAAGGGATGCATATTATTAAAACAGCTTCACTTTTATAATTTTTAAAAAGCATTCAGTAAGATGGAAATCTGAAGTTATTGTTTTTTTCTTTTTTCAAACAACTGGTGAAGTAAAGACCTTTCCAGAAATATTTTCAAGTTGAAATTGGCCTAGTGGGGGTTTAAATATAATTGTCAGCATATGTCCCTTTTTATTGCATGGTGAATATTCACATCATTTTCAGTGCAAATCTTGGCAAGAAAAGATTAAGATTTTTTTTTTTTTTTGCTTTTTACTAGAGCTCTATTTTCTTTCTTTATGATGTATTTCCTCTTCCTACATCTGCAAGTTCAATTCATTTTGATTATATTTAGAGTCTATTTTCAAGTTTTTATTGACCACCTATCCCATATTTAGCATTGAAGTTCATATAATAATGTATAACATCGTTCTGGCCCCTAAAGTGTTTATAATCTAGTTGTCAATACAGAATTAACACATATGAAATAACTAGAGAGTAAGATAGGTTTGCACTGTCCTGTGAACTCTTAACATGCATGCCATATACTCCATCTTCCCTCCTGGCCTTTTCTCAACATTCAGAAAACACACATCAGAACTTATTATGTGCTGGAGCCCGGAGAAAGAAAAACACGAGGAAGTAAAATATAGTCCGAGCTTTCAAGGATGGGGAAACAGGTATTTAGCTAACTATGATACAATCTGATTAACTGTTATAGTGGTAGGGTAAATCAAGTGCAAATAGTAGACATGTAAGTGATTTTTTTGTCTTCCCCTATGGGATTTGACCAGACGGTCTTTGAGATATTTTTGAAAAATGAATAGTTTTTACCAGGCAGGGAAGGAAAGAGAGGACATTCCAGCAGAGGAAACATGTGAGTGTGCCTGATGAGTTAGGGTAACTATGAGCCGTCCCATGTGGCTAGAGCACAGGGTACTAGAGTGTGGATACAGAAATGAACAGCAGCTAGGTGACACTAATTAACAACTAATACTGTGGAGTAAGTGTTTGGATAGGGATATGCCCAAGATGCTATGGAAGCACAAGGAGAGGGCATCCACCTAAAGGAGATTAAGAATATCAAGAAGGTTTCTTAGGGTGGTTGAGGTGACCTAAGTCTTGAAAGACAAGAAGAGAAGGGCTTTCCAGGCAGAAAAAAAGCTATATGAGAACTGGAAGTTGTTCTGTGTGGATGAAGTGAGAGATGTGGGTTCTTAGCTCTGTGGAGTAGCAAACCATCAGGCCAGAGAAATAAGCAGAGATCAACTGTGAATGGAAATATCCCAAGCAAAGGAGCTTCAGTTTTATCTGAAAGGCTGGGAAAGAGTTTGCGGGTTGGGAGAGTTTGAGACATAATCAGATTTGCATCAGAGAAAGATAGCTGTGACCACAGTGTGGAGGATGGATTGGAGGCGGTGAGACTGGAGGCAAGGAGCTTATTGTGGAAATACAGGCGTGAAATGATGAGGATGGTGGCATTGGGGGTGGAGAGGAGGAGATATGTCCGAGAGACAAGTGAGAAAGTCAACCTCGCTAATCTAAGAGGCCTCCTCTGTGTGTTCCCATACTACCCTCTACTTTTCTAGAATTCACTTGTGTAGCTCTCTTTCCTGTGTTTGGAAGGAAAGACATTCACAGCTGCATCTCCAGCATTCATTACAGGCTTGGTACAGAGTAGGGACTCAATAAATATTTGTGGAATGAATGATTAAATTAATGAATGAGGAAATCCAGTCATGAAGCAATGATTCCTGCATTAGAACAGTAGAAGCTAAATCACGGCTTCCATTTCTCCAAGGTGATCAGCATTTGGGAGATCAGTGACAAAATGACCCAGGAAGACTGCCTTTATGAAAAACTGTCCTATGAAGTGCCAATAAGAAAGCAACATTGTGACATCACATTTTTTATATCTAAAAATTATATTATTGGCTCATCTTGGGAGCATTTAGCACAGTTCCTGATTCTCAGTAGGCTGGCAGTAAATGTGAATTCTCTTTTTCTCCCCTCTTACTTGTCAGAATTTCCTGATTTCATGTGCTTTGCTCAAACTTTTAAGATAATCTGGGGCCAGGGAGTTTGGAAGCCACAAAGTCTCATTTAAAGAGCTCGTAGCATCTTGGCATCCTGGGATAAGGGCCAGACCACCCGTGTTCCCATCTTCAAACACGCAGCCCTAGGAACTGGGTCCCTTACTGAGCCAAGCCTGAGTGTGTTGAGTTCCAATCTTTTTTTTTTTTTTTTTTTTTGTCAGTGCAAAAAATAAATTTTTTGTTGTTTCTTAATTTTTTTGGAAGTGGAAAATCTTACATGTACAGCTTGTTGAGTTCCCATCTTAAAATCCCAATAAGAGATTTCAGAATGGATAAAACATGAGAATTTGTTTCAGGTTGACTACAGGGGTGAAAGAGGGATACCAAAGATAGCACTTTGGGTTTGAACTTTGGTAGCTGGATGAAAGGTGACAGAGGAATGAGGAGAGAGGTTAGCTCAGAAAAGTGAAAGGCTCAATGCTGTTTCGTGGGGAACTGATTTTGGGGTAACACTGGAACATCCTGGAAAGCACATAGTACAGATTCCAGCATGTAGTGATTTCACAGTAAATACCAACTACTGTTTTTATTAAGGGACAGGATGGGGAACAGGAGACCATAGAGCCAAAGACTAAATCTCAGCATTTAGCAAAATATAGGGGTTAAGGAGAGAAACAGGTACCATAGAATACTCAGACAATATGGGAAAGAACTGGAGTGAAAGTAAAAGCCTAAGAGAATCATGAGGAGTGGTCAGACTTCACAGAAGCAATCCTACCTATGTGCCAGGCCTTGTGTGAGTGCGTACATGTGGAATCTCATTTAATCCCCACACTACCTGCAGTTCTCTTCTCCATTTGACAGCCAAGGCAGCCCAGACAGAGAGATTCCAATAGCTTGTCCAAAATTACCAGACTGGGAAGTGGCAGAATCAGGTCATCAAGCCCATTTTAATAATCCTACAAACTCCTGCTCCTCATCCAAGGGATAAATTACCAGGATGATTTTAAGTGCAGAGAGGTTGAAAAGATTGAAAGTAGGGAACTGGAAAAAAAAAAAAAAAAGGCAATGAAAAGGAGTTCCCTGGTGACCATCGAGAAAGCAGTTTTAGTACAGCACGTGCTCAGAAGCCGTATCTCAGGGAATTCAGTGGGGAATGGGAGGTACGAAGATCCAGGCGAGACGTACCTGTCAGTCATTTATGAAGTTGGGTGGGGGAAGGAGTTAGGAGACCATAGGGAGAAGGAACAGTGAGCCTCAAATGCAGTTTTTATCAATGGGGAGCAGATGGGTAGAGCTGGTGTCTGAGGAGAAAACGTGTGGGAAATGAGAGCCGGAGAGAAGAGATGGAGGAGAAAGGATGCCTCTCTCCAAGAGTGTAGAAAGATGGATTCATGCTCTTCTCCCCCAGAACTAAATGACGGAGGTGCTTACCAAAGCCCAGAGAGTTCAGATCTTTGAGAGTCCTGGAAACATAAGGAGCCTCTGAGTGCCGCACGCTAAGGCGTCACTGGGACATGTAGCTGATGAACCTTGTTTATGTAGCACAGTGGCCAAGAGTGCAGACTCTGGGGCTAGATAGGTTCTATTTGAATTTTGGCTCTGCTGCTTATCAACTATGCAACTCTGGACGACAGCTTACTTCTCTGTGCTTCAAATTACTCTCGCTCTTAAGACGGAGATAACCATCTTAACACATCACATAGAATTGTGGGGATTATATGAGTTAACATTTGTAAATCTTGGCACAGAGTAAGTGCTCAATAAATTGTAGGTATTATGTGTGACAACAGTCAGGTTAAAAATAAAATTTTGACTTTATTTTCAGGACTCTAGAGATTGTGGACCTCAGTGTTTGTTTAAAAAATTATTTTGGTTGGTTAATAAATAGCTGGCTCTAATCCTATTTTCCTAAGTGCAGGAATTAAATCAACCGACACAAACATGGCAGGGGCAGACCAACTCCACCGTCATAAGCCTAGGTGTGTCTGCCTATAACATTTGCCTAGTTGCCTCCTCCTTGTGCCTGTCTGGGAAGATGAAAGTTTGTTTGCCTTAGGCTTGTCCTCTCATTCTTCAGCCTCAGTTCATCACACAACAGGTACTTAGCTGTTTAGCAAGTTGTTTTCAGGGAAGTGACTACATGTATTAATTACAGCACTGCTTTGGTACTGGGGGATGTAAACTCTAAATATCTCAAATGTGAGGTTTGCATCATTCTTTGGGAGTTAAAAGCCTTTCTCCTTCTTAGAAAAGTTTGTACTGTGTTCTAAAATAGAATCCCCAGTGGATATGGAAGCCCCATCATCTAGCTAGTTGGCAACAGGGCAGTGACTAGAGCTTAGGTTTGAATATAACCCAGTGCTTTTTGCATTACACTCTGCCAAATACTTTTATTATTGCTCTGTAATCAAAGACTGATTTTTGTTTGCTTGTTTCATCCATCCTATTTATGTTTCAGCCAGATTAAATTTCTTACATTTCCCCAACTGAGATTTTTCTTTCTCACTTTTTGGTCTTTGGCCATGCTGTTCTCTCTTTCTGGAATTTCCTCCTTGCCTTCCCCTGCCTAACTCCTTTGGTCCTTTAGGTCAAAGTCACTTCCTAGGGAAGGCTGTCCTGACCTTTTAGCAGTAAGGTTGGCTTCCCTTTCTATGTATTTCTATTGTCCTCAACTTTGTATTTTCAGCACCTTTCATAGTGCTTGTCACATAGCAATTGATTGGATTGATTGTAATTCATTTTTGGATTGAATGACTGACAGTGAATGAATCTTGTCCTCTTGAGTCATTGCTGATGCCCCGGTCATGCAGCTTCACGTTATAGAAAATCATAGAATTTTCAGGTTCAGAGGTTCACTGGAAATTTTTTAATCAGACTTTTAAGTGAAACAAGATGAGGACACTGAGAACCAGAGAGGTTCAGTGACTCGCCTGAGCTAAGTAGTATGAGAACTGAGACAAGAGCCCCAGCTCCTGATTTCAGATGCAGCGTCTACCCAGGGCCTAGATCAGGGTGAGCTGAGGGAGGGAGAGTCATGTAATTGCAGGGTTGGTTTCTGTCTTTATTTAAAATTTTTAGGTTTTATTCACATGGATTTTTTGCATTAATCTAATTTTTTAAAATATTGCATTAAAATATTGTTTTTCTTGATTACTGAGTTTTTGGTCACCCCTTTAAATTTTGTGCCCAATGTAAGTACCCTTCTGGCCTCACCTTAGTCCTGGCTCCGTTATTTCCACTTCCTAGCCTTCATCATTGGTGTAAGAATGCAGTTACACTGTGGAAGGCAAGGGCCCTAACTGAAAATATCAAAGGAAACACCATTTAACATGGTGGTATGAGTTGTTAATAAACGTTTCATGACCTGGCTGATCTGCTAATTAGTAAATGTTACATTCACAGCATAAAAGCAAGACCAAAAGGAAAAAATAAAAGTTGAAAGAAGCTCTATCATCTATCTATCTATCTATCTATCTATCTATCTATCTATCATCTCAGGACCAAGGGACAATGTAGAGATTGTCTTCATTTATAAGTTTATGTATGTGGTTGTTTATATATGCCTATATTTTTGAGTTTTTTGAAGACACAAGATGGAAAAAGGAGAAAATTATTCTACTCATCAACTTGGCGGGTCTTGGCTTATGGCACTGCTGGCCTGTTGTGAAGATTTGAAGTCAGAAGGTTAAAAAAATTGGCCATTTCTGCCCCAAAACTAGGAAAGGAAGGAAAAGAAACATTAATGGATAGGAGAAAAAGAGATAAAGAGAGGAAATTTTGAGGGAATATCTGCTAAGTACCATCCAAGGCATTGCTCTCAAGTCTAGAATGGGCTTTACATATATTATTTCATTAATTTCTACAGCATGCTGGAATAGGTATTCATCTTTCTATTTGACCGCTGAGCAAACCAAGTCTCAGAAAGGTGAGTTAGTTTACCCAAGCTCTCAAAGCTGGAGCTGGATTCAAACCCAGGTCTGAGTTAAAGACTGTGCTCCTCCCACTTCATCCTTCTGCTTCTCCAAGGCTTGGGATGACAGATCACCTAATCACCTCCTGCCATCACTGAAGCCTTAGGTGCAGGGCTTCAGCGGCTTGTCTGGGTTTGCTGAATGGAAAATCAGCAGTGAGCTCCCATTCCTGCTATTATTTCCTCCTTGTATGGTACATTTATCTTTTCCCATTCATCAATAACAACAGAAAGCAGAGGTGTATATGCATAGGAAATAAATACCCCTCTTTGTGTGAATATCATAAATTTTTACATGACATGAAAACACATATTTTATATTACCTCCATTATGTTAGAGAAGGCTTTTTCTTTGGGTATTATGGCATCAAGTGTTCCAGAAATGCTCACAGACACAGACTGATGAAAAGGTGATCATAATTACTGGAGCAAATCTGTCATGATGAGGGGTAGTGTATTTGCACAGCTGACAGGGTTTCTGGGGTGCTTTTTTTTTTCTATAAATTTATTTATTTTATTTATTTATTATTTTTGGTTGCATTGGGTCTTCGTTGCTGCATGTGGGCTTTCTCTAGTTGCAGCGAGCGGGGCTACTCTTTGTTGCGGTGCGTGGACTTCTCATTGCGGTGCTTCCCTTCAGTAGTTGCGGCTCGCAGGCCCAGTAGTCGTGGCTCATGGGCTCTAGAGCGCAGGCTCAGTAGTTGTGGCGCACGGGCATAGTTGCTCTGCGGCATGTGGGATCTTCCTGGACCAGGGCTCGAACCCATGTCCCCTCTGTTGGCAGGTGGATTCTTAACCACTGCGCCACCAGGGAAGCCCTAGGGTGCTTTTTTTATTGACGTTTCTGATGAGTAGCATGGAGCCCTGAACCCCATGCAGAATATTTGAAATTCAATGAAATCAGCAATCAAGTGGAATCAGATATAATTAACAAGAAATAAAATCTGGTTGAGAGTAATGCTGTTCAGCTCAGAGCTCTACAAGCTGAGCATGCTTTATCATTATTCCCATCTCCCAGTCTTTGCTAGCTGTCGCTTCCAGGCAAACCCACACACTCAAATGCTCTAACAATCAGCCCACAGCCTTCTCTCCTGGGGGTCAAAGGAACTGAAAAAAAATATAAGATCTTTTCATTCAAACTTGTATTAACTGGAAAAAAACATTATCTGTCTTTTTTTCCCCTCAGTGTAAATGTAAGGCAATATCTCTAGGTTTGAGAAAATCTTTTGGTTTTAGTGTTTTACATGGGCTGACTTGTAACATGTGACACAATTCCTAGCCGGGATAGTTTGGAGCAATTAGAGTATTTTAGGAATCAAAAAACCAAACCAATTATATATGTACTGCAGTGTTATACAAAATGCAGGTATAACGAAGTGCATGGTGTAGAAAGTAAAAATCAGTCATATTTCTGCCCCAGCCTCTTCCCCAGAAGACCACTGTCAGTTGTTTAATGTATGTTCCTCCATTCTTGGTCCATTAACATTTACATATGTTATTCTTTTTTCTTTAAAGGTGGGGTTATACTTTACATATTATTTTATCATTTACTTTTAGTTACAATTTCAAATGAAAACAATTTCTTTAGATTAATAAGCATTTGGTAAATATTACTGTTGTATGAATAGGATGAATGCTGCTTTCCATCCTAAAATAGAGCTCAGCTGACATATCCTAGGGTCCTTTGGCCATCTGTCCTCATATATATTTTGTAGATACAGTCAATGAGGAATTTTCTGAGCTCCTTCTAGTAGCCACCAACTATACCATGTGCTTTTCTGGAGCTCACCGTCTATCTAGCAAGAGTTAAAATAATGAGGGGACTTAATTTGAACTTAATAAATGGCATAAATTTAGGATAAATTCTCCTTGATTCACAAAATTGCTGGAAGGGCTAGTCTATTTCAATTGTTTTTATTTTTCTAGATGAGAAAATTGAGGTCCATCGAGGTTAAGTGACTTGTCCAAGGTCCCACAGCTGGTGATTGGAGAGGCTGGGAGGACAGGCTGGTTTCCAACCTATTAAGCCGGTGCTGATTCCATCACACCTGACTGCAAAACCACCCTCACATCCAGAAGAGGGAACCAGGGAACTCACTTCACACACACTAGCTTGACCAGTGACTCTCTAGCAAATTGAAACTCATGCTTTATGTAAATATGGTCACCCTCCAGCTGCTGCGGGTACTGCCTCCCCATCCTCATCCTCCCTGCCTGTCTAACCCCTGCCCAAGCTCCATCTTTGCCTCCTCCATGGCCTGATAGTCTCCCATTTCAGTAACACTTTGAAGTTAGGCAACAATCTGACCATGTTGAGATGGGATGGTGGCCACATTACCTAAAGAGAGTGTTCTTCTTTAGACATATTAGCAGAGATTTAATTTTCAGTTTTGCTTCTTGCCATCTTGAACTTTAAGGAATGAGTTCCAAACTAAGTGCATTTTACCTTCCAAGTTTAATCAAGGCATGAACTCTTCCTTATATTAACTGATGATTTTTCTCCATGATGGGGGCATGAATACTCTAATTATCCTTCACTGCTATGGTGTCAGGGTCACATGGTGGGTTAACAGCTTGGACTATGGGGTCAGATGGACCTGGGTTCTAATTCCAGCTCTGCCATTCACTTAAATTGTGATGTCAGGCCAATCCCTTGGTCTCTCTTAAGTCTCAGATCTCTCATCTGTGAAATGGAGATAGTAAAAGTACTCCGGCCCCAAAAGAGATTTTGTAAGGAATAAATAAATTACTTGCTTTAACATAGAGTTTAGGACATAATAAGGACTAAGGAAATTGTAGCTACTATTATTCATTGTTTATGATACACAAGATATATAACAGATATAGCCTTCAGAACCACTTAGATGTCAAGCTTTACTGGGTTGTCACATTTTCTTTCATAACACTCTAACCTCCTTCTTTTTAAAAAATAAGACTTAAACCAAACATCTGAAAATATGACTCATTATGCTGGTAACTCCCAAACTTTGTCAAGTCTTTGTCATAATATCACCTTCAGAGGTGAACCATGGAATTCTGGAGAATAGCAAGAGGTGGGAAAATGGAGGGGTTCGGTCAATAAATTGAAGCCCTGCTTTAAATAATAAGTGTTAGCCCTCTTTCTTTGCATTATTCTACTTTCATGGAAATGCTTGGGAATTGATGAAAATGTGTGCCTTTTTCACACATGAAGACAGCATTATTAATCACTCCTAGTTAAATATGTGCTTTAAGTCTCACTTTCCTCAGAAGTACTAGTAGATTATCTAGATGTAGACGTATATGTATGCTTGCATAGACTCATAGAACCTGAAGTGTGGATGGCAAGAATCCAGTCACTCACTCAGTGTTGGAGTCTCCCCTTTCACACCATATAACAAGAAGCTGTCCAGCCTCTCCTTTTCAGCACCAGGGCTCCATTCCTTCCTCTTGTTGGTGACCATAATAGATGTACCCAAGATAGAAGCTGATTGGATCTGAGCTGTGGTTGGCCAGGAACCTGAGAGCTGAGGCAGAGAAGGTAACCTTGGTGCGTATCAAGCAGTCAGATATACTTTCATCTCAGGACCTTTGCACCAGCTGTTAGCTCAGTCTGGAATGCCTGCTTTGCAAAAATCTACATATCTCTCTTTCTCTCCACTTCATACACCTGCTCACATGTCATCACATAAGCCTTCCCTGGTCGCTTTGTCTAAAATACCCAGCCCATTCATCTTTAACTCTTTATTCTGCTTTAAATTTCTTCATTAGTATTGATTACCACCGTGATTTTTTTTAAACCACCTTGCTTTTTAATATATGTTTACTTGTTTATCTATTTGTGGTCTGTCTCCTACTAGAATGTAAGCATCACAAGATGAGGGATTCTGCATGTTTTGTCCATTTTTATATCCCCAAGACTTAGAAGAGTGCCTGTCACACTCTATAAATTTAATTCAAATTTATTGAATAAATGAATTAAAATGTAAAGAATAATTAACATCTTGAGGGTAGATCTAAGAAACCAGTAGAAATCAAGTCCAAACCAAGTCCAAAAGGCAGGAGAGTGAGAAAACATCTAAAAATGTGAGATAGTTCCAGAGACCCAGAGCTGGGCAGATCTGGGAATGTACGCTGGGAAATGAGGCCCAAGGTAGGGAGTGGTCGAAGAGGATTGCTCTGAACGAGCCAGAGGTGTCTCAGTTGCAACCACTGGCTCTCAGACACAGGGGGCTCTGGAGGGCGGGGCACATGCCATTGAGCTTACTTATGCAGGAAAGAGATCATTTCATTGCAGACAACTTGAAACATTAAACAGATTGAGCCAGATTCTGCCTCCCTTTAGCTATATGGGGCCAGTTGGCCAGGCTAAGGGGTACAGCTCATGTGGAAGAAGATGAAATTAAATGATGCCCAAGAAATCTAGCTTCATTTTATATAGAGACTCGTTTGTATAGCACTACAACAAAATGAGCAAATTGGATGCAGACTGGTACTTATAAGGAAAATAAGATTGGAAAACTAAAAATATTTAGCATGTGCACCTTCTTACCTCTATATGTGACCCACTATTGAAGAAATGTACATTTGTATAGGAAATCTTGTTATCTTGGGATCTTTAAATGTGAAGTTACTTCTGATTACTAGGTTCGGTTCTGAGTACAATGCTGACAAGTGTTCTGTGTGGTTTGTTGCATTTGTGTGATCTGGGGCACAGCAGCCAGAGGCAGCTCTGTGGGGGACAGGATTGCCCTGAAGTTGTCCTGGAGTTTCTCCTGGAGAAGCTGTAAAAGGTGTGGCAGTATTGCTTGAACACGCAAGGCCAGGTCTTGACCTCTGTGGATTTCCTTGGAGAACAATTATTGGATTTTTTATAGTTCTTTTGCTTTGAGCAGAAGTTTTCACTCACTTAAATATCAACTATTTAGAAGAAACTTACCAAAACTAATTGAAAGGAAATGTAAAATTCTTGGAAAGTTTAACTATGTAAAAGAGAATATGCCAGTTAAAGGCTGTCATTCTGTGTGAGTCTTCAGGACAACCAGCCTTGAGGCAAGTGATAAAAACCTAAACTCTATACCTTTATACATGGAGAAAATAGAATTTATAGGAAAAGAACTGAAAGAAGAGAATTCTAAACATTCAGAACTGAGTGAACTGATTGTCTGGTGTTACAAGAAGGGTAAAGTCGCTAGAGAATAAATCAGAATTTATCATATCACTAGTACCTTTTCTAACAGGGCATCTGGCAGAGAAAATTCCCCATAGTCTTTCACCAAGAGGAGATCTTTCCCCTCTCTTCCTCTCAGATCTCACTTTTGCTATAAATCTTTGTTCCTCTACCTTTTCCTTGAATTCAAGATTCTCTGTTGTTAGTGGATCCAAGGGGAAGATTCATGAGACTAGGGCTTATTTTTCCTCTTGTTCTCGCAGAAAGCATGTAGGGCCACCCCAGGGATACTTTCTGTCAAGGTATTTTTCTGGACTGTCACATCCTTCAATAGCAAAGAAAATATCTACCCACCAAGTTTTCCTCATTTTTCTCTCCCTGGTGTTAGATCCACTCCACCTCCATCCTAAAAATAATGATAAGTTACCTTTAAGGTAGATTCAGCTTTCAAGTAAACTTGCTCCTGAACATCCAGAAAGAAGAAATGAGGACTTTTCTTTTTCTTCAAAAGAATTATTTCTCAATTTGAGTTTAGGAAATGGCTGTAACTTCAGTGATTATACTTTTGACCAAAAAGAAGTTTTATCAAATTACAATTCCTTGGGTAATATTTTATAAATCAAGGTGATTTAAATATTGTTAAAACATAGGTTAAAAAGAATAATTGTTCCATTATTATAGGAGATGAAATATAAACTTCCCCTTAACAATTATTCCATATGGACTTCATCCTGGTAGTTTCTCCTCTGACAGCTTCCCAGGCTTCAACCCCTTTTCTCCAGAGCTACCTTTCCACTGCAGTTGTCTTTGTCTGCCATCTTTCCCATTTTAGACAGTCCTTGCTGTGGTCTTTACTACATGACTCCACCTCCTCCCCCTAGACAACTTTGCAGCCCATTCCCACCCCCAGCTCCTGAGAGAGAACATAAAGATCATTTGGAAACGGTGGAATGTAGTGGAAAGTATGAGATTTCAATCAAAAGGTCGGAGTTTTAGCCTTGACTACATCACTTACTCACAGTGTGACCTGAGAGTTTTTCTTAATCTCTCTAGATTTAATTGTTTGTTTGTAAAATGAGGACAAGGGTAACTCATAAAGAATTGTTTTGAGATAATTTGTGAGAGAGTAAACTCTAAAACTCTGCAAAAGTGTTTTATTAGAATATTATTTCTAATTCAGCGCCATCAGCCATCATTTTATAGAAAATGAAGGGAGATGAAGTAATTCTTCCAAGGATGCAGGGCTCAATTTTTTACTATTCATTTGGCAATTGAAGAACAAAGCATGTAGTATCAATCAGATGGAAATACACGTGCTGGCTGAGGATGTAAATCACCCAAGATCAGATGTGTTTCTCTTTGGGATGACTCAGAAGTGTTCTATTGTAAACAGAGTACACATTTGGCATTCATACAGGGAATCACTTTACCTCGTCTGCCCCAAATTGCTTACCTAAAGCTATTAAGCTTTATGCTTTCTATGTTCCCATTTTAATATGTAGTGTGTCTGAGATTATCCAGAGGAGTTGAGAAGGTTCTCATTCTTGATTTTTAAAAAGTAGGTGGATAGAGGGAGGGGCTGCTTGCAGAAAAGGAAAATGGATAGGACAACTGAATAAGGGGTCTGAGCTGATCCAGAAGGAATCGGCTGTTTCACGTGAACCTAAAATAGAAGGAGAAGCTTTGCCAGATGGGGCTGTGTGGTTTGAAAGCATCAAATTCAATAACAAAGTAAGGGTGTCATGCCCTTTATACCTCTGTACAGTTAGAGAAACCAAAACCATTTTGATGACAATCACCAGGAAAATTCAACTGGATGAATAGGCGAGACCTGGACAGGCTGATTGAGGTCTTAATGACTGTTAGGCAACAGCTGAAACTAGACACATTCCTTTTCTTTAATAATTAGACATGTTTCAGTATACAGGAAATATTTGTTGAATGGGTGAATAAATAGAAGAGTAAGTGAATGAGTAAGTGAACCAAAAGAGTCATGAGTGGATGGGATTGCCCTGAGCTGAGAGCTGGAAGCTGTTGTCTAATGGAGCAACTTAGCTGGACATTGGAAGCGAGAGGATGAGCCAAAAATGTGCTGGGTTAGAGATTCCAAATGATTGCTCTTAAGAAGCATATTTTAGCAAGACAGGGTCAGATAAAAGGCTCGCCCCAAAGGATTATGCCACTTGATGCTTAAAGAATATGATATCCTTGTACTGCCCCAGAGACGTAGTCTAGAATAATGAGCTCAGCATGGGCTCTGGGGTCCAGCAGATGATTTTCAGTTCTGCTTTACTAGCTTTGACATGGGCAAAATATTTAATCTCTCTCACCTTCAATTTTCTTCTCTGAAAATGGGCTAATAACACCTACTTCATATGATTATTGTAAGAAGTATCTGAGCTGTCTGTAAATCTCCTGGCATATTGTTTATTCTCAATAAATGTCAGTTGCCTTCTCTTTTCCTTACTCTGGGACAAAATATCAGCAACGACCATCAGAGGCAGACATGTTAAAAATGAACAAAGAATCATAGCTCTTCCAACATTGGTTACTCCTACAACACCCAATGTATACATTCTTAAGCGTGTTGGTGTTTATAAGTGCATTACATCGAGGGCCTGCTAAACACAGACTTCACCTTATCAGTTGCTCCATATGGACTTCACCCAGGATAGTTTCTCCTTTGCCATTTTCCCAGTCTTCTGCCCTTTGTCTCTGAGCTACCTTTCCCTTGCATTTCCTTCTGTCTACTCTCTTGTCCATGTTATATAGCCCCTGCAGCTGATCCCTAACGCATGACTCCCAGCTCTCCCCCAGACAACTTTGAAGTCCATACCCCTACCCAGGGCAGCAGAAGAATGACGAGTTCCATTTTTTTCTTTTCCATCATCTGCCCCCATTCATCAACTCTCTTATTCTTACCAAAGACAATAACTCCCCCCCCTTTTCTTCCCTAATTTTTTCAACCCTTAGTTCCCTTAGTTTATCCTTGCTGTTACTGTTCTTAACAAATTCTTGTAATTATTTTATTTTAATATATTTATCTTATGTATGTATCCCTTTTCGTGTATGATTTTCAAAGTGGAGCTTATTGAAAACTTGTGTAATCACCCTGGTCTCTCTAGATATCTCCTCTTTCCTTCCCAAGCAGAATCATTTATAGTTTTTCTAGTCATATCTTTACTCTTGAGACTTTCCTTCTCTCACATATGTACACCTAGTCCTTTTAACCATTTCTAGAGTTTTAGGTTAAGGGATTTTGCTCCTTTCTTCTCTGGAGTCCTTAAAATAGTCCTCCTTGGCTACAGTGAACTCTCATGTTCCTATTTTGAGGATATTTCTCTCATTCCACATCACTGTTGATCAGAATAAGTTACAAAATAGGAGTCCACTTAATGAGTTCATCCATTCTTTGAGAAATGAAATCACAAAGAGAAGGTTAAGTATATATCTGAGCAGTAGGCCAATCAAGTTGTCTTCTGGGCAGTGTGTGGATATTTGTCTTCCATCCTGCTCTGCCTAGCCATAGAGGCCATTCTTTGGTTTGTATGAGGAACACACCTTTCCTGTCCTTCATCAGCCCGAGCAGTCTCCACTTACTCTTACAATGGTATCGCTTCAGTTTCTCTCTCCTTTCACTTTTCAACCCCATTGTAGATTGTAGCCAACACAATTCCGCTCTCAAGTCTGAACCATGGGATCTCCTCACCATTCAATGCTCAGTACTTGTGCTTTTAAAAATATATATATATATGTTTATAATGGTCATGCTGTAGGTTAATTCTGTCTCCAAATACATCTATGCTGGAGTTTGTCTTGAATGTTGTCCTACCTTGGAACAGCCCTGCCACTTCTTTTTCTTCTCACTGCTTTTGATTACTCTCATGTGTTTCTTTTTCTGAGACTACTGATTTTCACTAAGATGTTACTAAGATCTTTAGGAACTGAATCTTTATTGTTGAGGGAGGACCTTTAGCTTAGGTGAGTCTTGTGATTCTCCTCAAATTGTACCGTCTTGGTAGGTAGGCACCTAGGCTGTTCCACAGAGGAGACTCAGTTAATATTTGTTGATTAACTGAGTGAACTACCTGCCCCTTCATCTTATTTGCCATGCTCGGGAAGCCATTTGGCCCAGTTTCACTCATTCTTTTTCTGTTTCTTGAGAACTGTGTCAGGAGAAATGTGCCAGAGAAACAGGTCCATAAATAGATCATTACTCACAGGGAGAAATGCCAGATAACCTTGTTCTGTGTCCAAGAAGACATCGGGGATTCTGAAAAGCAAACTGAAAAATGACAACTGAGCTTATCATTTCATTGGAAAGACAAAAGATATAGACATGAGATAGCATGGTCCTTGATCTAGTGAGTGTTTGAGGTAAGATACACCTGGTATACCTCGAGCTAATTGAAAACTATAGGGATCCTAGAGCCTCTGAGGTACACACTTCTTACTGAGTCTAGTATATTCCTATAAGGTATCAGAGAACACAATGCTTTGGGATACAAGGCTGTCCTGGAGAAATGGGACTCATGATGAGATAGTGAATGAACCAGATATCCCTTTTCAGGAAAAGGTTTATTCTTCTTAAGTTAAAGAATGAAGATTGATGTGGTGCTGTCTCATTTCAGGGAGATTCTTAGAAGCATTGATTTTATAATAGGAAACATGCATATCTCCTAATGCATTGGCACTGAATGCTCATACATCAATAGCCACAAATCCTCAGAGGCCAGGAAAGATTTTGATTCAGAGCCACTGTCTAAAGAGTCACTGTTCATTAATACATGGATAATAAAGCCTTGAAGGATAGGAAAATACTAGGAGTACAAACGGCATACAGTGGGTTGATAAACATACAATTAAAGAGCACTACAAAATGATAAGAAATAGACAATAGTAAAATGAGCAAAGGGTGCAAAGAAGAAACTCATAAAACATAAAATGCAAATGGCCAATAACTATATCAAGGGAAGTTCAATTTCATTAGTAGATGGAGAAAAGCAGGTAAAAACCAAGATACCATTTTGAAACCATCAGACTGGTAAAAGTTTTAAATATTGTTTTTATTCAGTGGTGGCAAGTGTGTGTGTGTATGTGTGAAAACACTTTGTACACTGCCGATGGTTGTGTGAATGATTACAACAGTTTTAGGACTTAATTGGTAAATATTCTCAAAACTGAAAAGGCACACTCCTTGTCACTCAGTAATCTGACTTTGGAGAAGATATCCTAAGGAAATGAGGGCATGCATTTTTAAGGATATATATATCCGAAAATACAGCATTTAGTAGCTAAAATATGGAAACACATCTGAATACTTATCAATAGGGCATTGAATAAATTATGGAACACTAAATAAATTGGAATATGCCACTTTGCCATTTTGAAAAATGTGGGTTTATGTTTATTCACCTGGAGTGATATCCTTTATCCTTTTGCAAGTGGAAAAAGAAAATTAATAATATTAGCTAAAACATATATATTGTTTACCATGTGCCAAGTACTATTCTGAGTTGCATGTGTTATTTCGTTCAAATATCACAGTATCAATTCACAGTTGAGAAAATAAAACAGAGAGAGGCTAAATGACTTCCAAGGCACATAAATACTCAGTGTTAGAACTAAGATTTAAACTTTTGTGAGTTGGCTCCAAAGTTGGCAGTCTTAATGACCATGGGGTACTTTTTCTCAAGTGATGGGTATTATAAAATCTAATCTTTGTATTAAAAAAGAAACAAAAATAACCATGTGTATGTGTATATATGTACATATCGATGTATATACATTTAAAAGTGATGCTTCTAATAAGAGGCTTGATTATTTTAAGAAACAAGATAGTGAGATCCATTTGCCTTTGAGTTTATCACACCCAAACAAACAAAATAAGACCTTCCTTAAAGATTCCAGGAAATTCCAGAAGTTCTGTGATGTCCAAATTGATTTGAATCCTTCTCAATATCTTTTTTGGCAAAAGACTTATGTACTGAGAGAATTTATGTCTACTCTGAGAGGTGGAGGGAAGTCACAGATCAGGTTGTATTTTAAACATATAGTCATGAATTTTTAAAGACAGAAAAGCAATGAAAACTAAGTGTATTTGAGCTCTCCAAGTAAGGCTTGTGTCTAATTTTTGATATCCTGATATGTATGAGGGAGATATCCCAAATGAGTAAGTGCTGTGTTTTCTGGAAGGTCCTGGAAGAAACAAGTGTGGAGGGATAGCGTCAGAGATGGAGGATATTGTAAGAATACTTGGAAGTATTGTGGAGTAGGATAGAAGAAGGATCCCAGAAGATGAAGAGAGATCACTAGGTGGATCTTGTCTCTCTATTGGTAGTGCTAAATTGATAAAAACATAATATTTATGAGTCAAAATTGGTCCAAGTTGATGCTTATTAATGATGGTATTGATTGATTCTAGACAAACTAGAACTACTGCACTTCTTTTTTTTTTTTTTTAATTTATTTATTTATTTTTGGCTGTGTCGGGTCTTCGATGTGTCATGCGGGGCACTCGGGATCTTTCATGGCAGCTCTCGAGTTGTGGCGCGTGGGCTTAGTTGCCCCAAGGCATGTGGGATCCTAGTTCCCTGAGCAGGGATCAAACCCGCATTCCCCCACCGGAAGGCAGATTCTTAACCACTGGACCACCAGGGAAGTCCCTATTGCACTTCTAAAGCATGAAATTCTGAAACAGCCATGTGACCACAACCTCAGCCTTTCATTTCACTGTCTCTGCGCTTGTCCATCCATCCGTCACCTTTTTCCTGGACTCCTTAGCCTTCTCTTTATCAATAGAAGGTTTCACTCAAACTGTACTGTCATTCCAGATTCACTTTGTCTCCTCCCATGGCTTCCTTCACATGGTCCTTTCCTAGTTTTTCCTTTTTTCTCCATGGCTTCTTTTTTTTTTTTTTTTTTAATTTTTTTAGCCTTCAGATGTAACTTTTTTTTTTTTTTTTATAGCTACTTTATTTATTTATTTATTTTTGGCTGTGTTGGGTCTTCGGTTCGTGCGAGGGCCCTCTCCGGTTACGGCAAGCGGGGGCCACTCTTCATCGCGATGCGCGGGCCTTTCACTGTCGCGGCCCCTCCCGTTGCGGGGCACAGGCTCCAGACGCGCAGGCTCAGCAGTTGTGGCTCACGGGCCCAGCCGCCCCGCGGCACGTGGGATCCTCCCAGACCAGGGCTCGAACCCGTGTCCCCTGCATTAGCAGGCAGATTCTCAACCACTGCGCCACCAGGGAAGCCCTCCATGGCTTCTTATTTTCAGTCTGCTTTTCCAGCTTTCTTATTCTGTCTTCCTGATGTTGATGAACTTTTATTTTCTGCTTTACACAATGCTCTTAGCATTGTTTCTGTTTTTGCTGTTGTCCTAATTAGAGCTGTCATTATTTTTGCCTATACTTTTTCACTCATATCTTAATTGGCCTCTTATCTCCACTCCCTCCAAATCATTGTAACTACTATTCATGTCTGATCTATTTATATAAAATTCATCTCTAGTCATATCACCCCATTCCTCAACAATTTTCAGTAGCTCACCATGAAATTCAGCTTCTTCATTTGGGAACTCAGTATCCTTCAATGTTAGGCCCCAGACTGTCTTCCTTATCTTGTCTCCTACCTGCTCAAGCTGCATAAGACTTCCTGCCTTTCCACAAGCATGGCCTGCATATTCCTCCTCCATGTCTTAAACCTTCTTATCCCCTGTGCACCTCTCAAAATGTTAGCTATCCTTCAGAACCTTCTAAAATCTTCCCCCACCTTCTCAGATGCTCCCAGTCAGAAATAATCATTCTCCACTTAATGTTCATGTTTTAGTCTGTTCTTCTATTAGTGCTCATTTCATTTTTGTTCTTGCTTTATAGCTATTATGTACATGTGTTAGTCTCTTCCATTCACTATGTACCTCCTTGAAGAGAGGTAGATGTTTATTTTTTAATTTAAAAGTACAGAAAGAGTAAAAGTAATTCCAACACCCAGACGGTGATAACCATGATTAACATTTTGGTGTATATCCTTGCAGGCTTTCTTTATGCCTACATACAGTGCTCCTTATTCTAAAAAGTAAAACAATATCACAGTATACATATTCTTTTATAACCTGTTTTACTATCTAATGAGAAGTCAGAATTGAATGGCTTGGCTCCAAATGGTAGTTAAGGAGTTGTACCAAGAAGAGACTGCCTGAGTTAAATCCCTGCTTCACTACTTACTAGCTGGGTGAACGTAGGCATAATAGTTAACCTTTCTTTACTTCAATTCCCTAATCTGTAAAATATAGATATTAATAACACCTACTTCTTATGCCTATGGGAAGGATTAAATGACATAATCCACGTAAAATATTACCCTAGTATGTGTGACATAATAAGCATAGAATAAATGTTGCTTGCTGTTATTATAAAAACTATATCTTGAATATATCCATATGACAATAAGTAAGTATAGTCTAGAATTCCTGCTGAACACCTTGCAGTACACAGGACAGCCCTGCACAACAAAGAATGACCTGAGCCCAGATGTCAGTAGTGGCAAGGTGGAGAATCCACAACCCAGGGTGTCCAGAGCCTCAGTTGGCATAGCTGAGATGGCTGAGGTGACTAGGTGGCTGAGGCTTCTCTCTACGTTGTCCTTCTTCCAGTAGGAAACTAGCCTGAGCTTGTTCACGTGGTAGTGGAAGGTTTCCCAGCAGTGAGAGGGCAAACCCCAGTGTAGTACTGAAAATACTTTTCAATCTCTGTGTCATGTTTTCTAAAGTCCCATTGGCCAAAACAAGTTCTATGGCCAATTTCAGATTCAAGGGGTAGAGAAATAGACTGCTTTTTGATGGGAGGAGTTGCAAACCATTCTGGCTTTAAAAAAATGTACTACATGAGTGGACACATTTTTAACTGAGATTCATTCTGCTCAGCGGCCCTCCAGGAAGCCTGTACCAATTCACTCACCCAACAGTTGTCTATATTTCATTATCTCACAAACACTTCTAAGTTGGTGTTAAAGAGTCTTTGATTGTTCAGGTGAAAGTAAAAGGGCAGGATAGAAACAAAACAAAATAAAAACTTTCTATTAATTCATTTTTGATGTTTCTGCTCAGAAGAGCCCAGATTCATGTGTTAAACAGCCTGGTGGCATCTCAGCTTGGATGTCACATGGTATCTAAACTGGAAGGTGTAAAATGGTTTATTTTCTCCCACAAACCTGCTTTTCCTACACTTCCCATTTCAGTTAATGGTGCCACCACTATCCAATCACTTGACCCAGGTCTCCTTTTGGAACCTCCCTCTCCCTCAATTCCCTGACTTTTTCAATCAGTCACCTAGCCCTCCATTAATTTACCCCCTAAATGTCTCTCATATTGATTCCATGTTTCCCATTCCCATCACCATAGGGTGATTGGTTAATTTATACTCTTGTTATTCCTTGCTTGGATCGTTACAATATCCTCTGTGTCCACTATCACTTCCCCTACCACACCTTACCCACTCTAATGCCTCCAGAGTTATCTTTCCAAAGTAAAAATCAGACCAAGTCAATTCCATGACAAAAATCCCTTGAATTTTTGTGTACTTTGTGGACTCTCCGTGTCCTTCAGGAATTAAGTTCAAATGCCTTAGCAGAGCATTCACATGCCTGCTCTAGGAGAAATGATAACACTTCACCTGTCTTACAAGCTTGTTTAGATAAATAAGGAGATGCTGTGTGTATACTGAATAAATGAATGAGTGTATGAATCAATAAATGAATCAATGAATACAAAAGAAGTCCTTTTGTCTGGCTGGAGTAAATGATTTGGAAGCTGTAGCGAAAAGATGCAGCTTGAAGGGTCATCAGGGACTTGATTATAAATGGCCTTGTGTATCAGGCTGAGAAGACAGGATTTAATTCTAGAAGGAACCAGGAACATATGACAGCAGCGCTACTTCAGATAATCTCTAGAAAGGGAAGTATCTAACCCTATTTACATTATATTTCAATGTCCAAAAATGATTAGTTTGAATGTTCTTGTCCATGTTGAATCACAAATTTCCTGACGAAACTTAATCCTCCCAGTAGCCTGAATTCTATTACCTGACTTTCACTAAGTCTTCAAATTCACAAGGTAATTTCTGGAGCCCCTTTCATGCATTCATTTCTTTGGACATAACCTTTGACCTCATTTAGAAAATGGTCCCAACAACACTTCTGAAGCATGTTGGTGACACAGTCAATTGGAACAGAATCCAAAATGGTTTCAGTTTACTGGAGTCGAGGTGTAATATTCCTATTAGGCCTTCCCACCTGTCTTCAGCTGTGCTCTGCACAAACCCAGTAGCCCTCTTTTAGGCAGGATTTGTTCTTCACAAAGACTTATTGCTTATTATCCAGTGCCCTGTGATCTCTGAGGTTATTGAAAATTGATTTCTTCCCGTGCCTTTCCCTGGTGCCAGCCACTGAAATCCTTGACCATCGACGGATGGAGAGAATTAGAAACAAGCAAATAAATAAATAAGTAACAGGAGCCTTCTTTGTTTCAAGTCTCTGACTTCTGCTATGCTGCAAACCTCTTCGTGTACATTTGCTGTGTCAGCTCAGAGTGAAGCAGACAGAATGGGCATTGAGGAAGGCCATTAGGAGGTGAAGCAGCACGAGCCTGATAAGGAGAGGCCCTGGGCCTGCTGTGAGTGTAAAGGCGGGATGGTCTGCGGCAGGAGTGGAGCAGAGGCACTTGTTTCTCTGCTCCTCGGTAACCACATGGCCACTTCATAAACAAAAGGCTCCATGTGGACTGCTTAACCTGAGCTCATCAGTTCAGTCCGGGATTGGGAATTCCTTTCAGTTGGAACCAACAACTGGATAAAGGGGTTATTATTGGAATGGGGTTTTTCACACTCTGAATAAGATCAATTTCAATTTTTCCTTGAAGGATCTGCATTCTGTACAGGATCATCTTAACATTAGTTTGCTTCTGAGTTTTTATGCTAACAATGAAAAGATCTAAATTTATTAGTTCTTCCTCTCTTATGCTAATCCAGGAAGCATCCTTTTGATACCCAGCTAATAAAGACAATCTCTGAAACCAAATAATAGGCTGAAATCTGTTATAAGTTCTTATTTCATTCAAGACAGGGGTTACCTTTAATTCTCCAGTTGAGACAGTTGTGTTTGTCTTTCTGAGAGCAGTTTGGTCAAGTGTTTCAAGTAAATCAAAAGATTAGATAATTAATTCCTTATAGAATTGGGTTAGATACTCTCATTTCAAATGGCAGCTTTATGCTTACTCATTGTCTTGAGTAGCCTTAAATATTGTTGCTATCTTCCTGCTCCATTATTTATGTAATCACTAGCCCTTGGTCGTCTGCTTCAGGTCATATAAAATCACTTACAGATATCTTCAACATGCACACAGAGGCCCTTTATGTCATAATCCAATTTGATGGGGTTTTTTTCCCCTGCATTACGTCATGTGGGAATTCTTGTTTAAACTTTATTGATCTGTCTGGTTTATTGTGCTGGGCTATACAGTTCCACATCACATGGGCAGGATGGAGAGGTACAGTGAATAGACTTACATATTTTGAGTCTTCTCTTACCAGTGGACACAATTACTTCCTCTCTTTTGAACTGTCAGAGTCATTGTTTGCTCGCAATACATTTGCTTAGAAATAAACATTGTTTACACGATGTAAAAGCTATCTGTGTCCTCTATCTGTAGTTGGCAACTTCTGCTTTACACCAGTTATTAATACAAAAGCAGTAATAGTAATAGCTTTCATTTATTGAGTCTTCTTAAAGTGTCATTCTGTAAGTGCTTTATATACATTATCTCGTTAATCCTTCAGTATTCCAGGAAAGTCTGCACTATTATCCATAACCTTCAGATGAGAAAGGAGAGGCCCCCAAAAGTTCAGTAACACAACTAGTACGTGTTAGACATTAGGATTCAAATCCATGGTTTTCTGACCCTCAAAACTATGCTCTTAATCATATTATTATATATGCTCCAAAGGTAACCTGTTCCATTTTTCAGTTGTTAAAACATTTTATCTTAAACGTCTGAAATCTGTCTATAGCTATTACTCACTGGTCTTATTTTGACAATTCTGGCTAGGTGAAGTGGCTTTCAGTTCTCCCTCTGGATTATTTTTAACAGGCGAAACATTTCTAATTCTTTCTGGAAGTATGTATTGGGCACTTGACCCATAGGGTTATATATTCCCATGAAAGAGTTATTCATTCCTCAGAAACATGTAACTTTTTATAGAGACTGTTTTTAATGTCTCTCCTTCATCCTGGTGTTTCAAAAACACTGTCTTGGGTTATTTCTGTCCATAATTCTTCTTTCTGGTCACGTGTCTCTGTCAGATCTGGACCAGGCTGCACCCACAGCATCCTCTGTGTCTAAGACAAAGGCACCTTCAAGTTGCAGCCATTCCCAGGTCATCTGCAGATTCTGAGGTCAACTTATGGAGTCAGGACAACTTGTTGGAGGGCCAAGGGATCCAGTTTGATTTGGGAGATGAGCTTCCCTCATTGCCGAGTAGAGCCAAGATCTTATACCTACCCATATGTGCCTGAACTTCCCGACTAGGATTAAATTAACAAGTCAGAATTTCTGTCCTTGACCCTAAGGACTACCTGAAGTAGATCTATGATAGATCCTTATAATACTCTAGTCTCGTTTTGATTTTGAAGATTTCTAAGGCTGGTAAAATTTTGTTTTGATAGAAGCCTCAGGGTCATTGAAGATCTCTTAATCCCGTCTCTGAGGGGTCATGCAGCTCTTGGTTATAGGACTCAGTGCTGAGCTGCAGAATGGTGGCCCCTGTTGCTTCTGGGCTCAGTTAAGAAGAAACAGCTTCTGGTAAATGTTATACCAGACAGGGTCACAGGGCTTTTGTACTTAGTCTCTTGTGCTCACATTATCCCAGAGAGAAATGTCCAGTTTAATCCCTTCTTCCTTTTCCTCCCTGGTCACTTGTCAGGACATTTAGAAAGAAATTTGAAGGTCCCAGATCTCAAGTTCCCTCTTTGTTTTCCTTTGGGCCATATGCACCCTTGCTCATTTAACTGAGAAAGAAAGGAAAGAGAAGAAGCAGAATTACTTAGCCAGAATAAGAAAAAGAAGAAAAATTCTAGATACATTAAAAAGAAACTGCAGAGCAATGATGACCCCACCTATCAATATTACAGCACAAAAACCTGAACCACTTCACCTCTCCAGGTTATAACCCTCTCCTCCATCTAGCCGGAGTCCCCAGGCCCTGCGGGGAGAGAAGGCAGGGAAGTTTCTTACTTTCTCAACACCATTTTTGTTTAATATTCCACAAATATTTTGTGATGAAGAGAGCCGCAGAGAAGCAAGGAGAGCTTTGCTGAGGATTGGACCTGAGGAAGGGCTCTGCACCTTACTCGCCCAAGCAGAGACTGGGTGGAGCATGATAAAGAAAAGATAGGTTTGGGGATACAGAGCAGAGGCGACTCACCTCTCTTTTTTTAGTTAGAACCTGGGAAAGAGCTCGATTTCAGAACTCCTCCATGGTGCACAAGGCTGCCAGGAATTGGTTCAGGCCTTGGTGAAAACATTGTTGGGGTCCCCCCAGCAAGGGTGAGATTGTGTTGACATCCAGCATAGTTGGACTCTGGACCCCCTGCTGGACCACTAGCCCTGGTCATTTGTATTGGCTTCCCCTATCCTCACCAGCCTGATTGTTGCAGGAGAGCTGGGTAGGAGAGGAAGAACCCAACAAGTGCCACATGATGCCAGGAGCTAAAAGAGACATGGTGAGCACACATGAGATACCTTGTGGGGGCCATCAGACATACCTGAGTGAGACTCTGAGGGTATGGGGGGTGGGATTGCTTTCAGTCCTGCCTGAAGAGACAGGGCAGAAACCACTGAAATTTGATTTAGTCTACCAACCATGATCCCATCTTTTGGGGAAGCCTGGAGAAACTCAACCACCTCAGATTGAAGTTACCAAACCCCTACTGCTACCAGAGGAGATGCAAGCACTCGTTCAGTCTGTAATGGCCTGGAGAATAAGGCATTTTATTTTTCTTTGTAATGCAGACAAAATAGCATTTTGTATTTCACAATATCCAACATTGCATAGCATTGAAACGTTCATTGAACTTTCTACATCATCTCATTTATTCCTCACTGATCAACTAGGTAACAGTCCTGTTTTATAGGAGAGAAAACTGATGCACAGAAAAAAAGATACTCAATTTGATAATCACATTAATAACAACTAATTAAGTCTCAGGTATACTATGCTAAGAAAGTTACATGCACTCTTTTATTTAATTCTTAAAATTACTTTGTGAAATGAACATTGCTATTATTTCCATATTATTGATGAATAAATTAAGGCTCGAAAGACCTTAATTAACCTGCTCAAGGTCACACAGCTAACAAACAACTGAGTCAGGGTTTAAATCTGTATCTTCCCCACCTAAAAGTCCACACTTCTGGCCACTTGCTGTTCTGGGCCTGGCAAAACTAGAACTCAGATGTGATTAACTGTAAAATAACCATTCTGTTTTACCTGCAGGGGAGTTTCTCACTGCATGTGAGATAGATAGCTTCTCAGATAACTTTTTATGTGTGTGAGCATTTCATTAACATGCATCAAATAGATTTTCAGATGGATTCATTTCTCATTTCCACTGTTTTCATCAATTTGAATATCAAAGCATTTGCTTGTTTATACACACTGAAGAATGAGCACTCTAAAAAGAGACAAAAGCAACTCTCTGAAAAGGTTTTGGCATGTTTTTATGAGTGAAAAATAGTTAGTGTGAATCATTCAGGGTTTGTGTGTATTACACACAATAAACCAAATGAGTGTAACAAGTTAAATTTATGGATTAAAGATCTGGTAAGTCATCAGCCACCTGTCTGCAAAAGACTTGAATTCAGTGTGTATAAAATGCTTCCTCTAATCACATGGAGGGAATATGCAGTACGGCTATAAAGTAATAAGATTTAAAATATCCAAGAATTTAGATAACCCTTATCACATATTATTTTATTTAAAATGCATTAAAAATTGTGTATTGAGTATAAGCTCTCCACTCTACAGCAAGCTTGGAGGGACTTTACATATCTCAATGTGTGTCCTCCTCTGTAAAGTAGTCATTTCAGAGTTTATATTATTTATTCCAATAATACTGCGATTTCTTAAAACATTTTGAAAACTTCCCTCAGTAAATTTCCCCCAGAGTCAGTTTATAAGGTGTATGAAAGTAATTTTCATCAATTTATAACCACCCTCCCTTCGTTAACTAAAAGTGGTGATTCTCCATCCTATAATCTATCTGATTTACCAAACCAGGCTCTGAACTGCTTTTGACTATTTCTCAAAACCAAACCCTGTGTCTCAGTGTCACCACTGAAGAGATCCAAAGGACGGTGGAGGAAGTTCCCAAAATGTTGGGAATAATGTGGTAACTTCCCAAGACAGGTAATACCCTGATTGGGCCTACATGCCTTTGAATGGACACATTCAGGTCTCCCCTTAAAAAATATAGTGTTACTCTGTGGCCTCACATTTATAACTCCGTGATCTCATTTTGCCATTCTGGTACCTTGATTCTTCAATGAAACCAGAAGCAGATTTCTAGCCAGTGTGAGGTGTTCTTTTGAGCTCTTCATCCTATTAAATTTCAATCAAGACATCTTTTAAAAAATAACATTTTAACTAAGATATAATTTGCAGCACATGTTACATTTTTTTTCTGAGGGGGGCTTTCAGTAATTGGAGATTTTGGCTGCAGGATATACTTCTGACACCTGATTAAAAAACAGCCCAGCCAGACATCTTGATTATAGAGCACAGGTCACATTTTAAACAGTTGATGCATATTATTTTGAGTTCCTCTTTTGGATTTGCAATAATTCACACAGGCTGGTATGAAGTTTCTTTTTGTATTCTCTCAACTAAAAAGTAAAAAGGAGGGGGAGAGAGAGAGAGTATATGTGTGTGTGTGTGTGTGTGTACCTTTTTGTGTGATTGCAGTAGCTATACTAACTTAGGTAAAGGAGCAGTTTGTTTAATGGGTTTGGGAAGAAGGCATTATCCTAAATAAAAATAATGAAGTAGGTGAATTTCATCATTGATGTCTTCCCCTTTAAACTTACAGAAACCCTCTCCTACCTCCTGGAGCCCCTGACATTCCGAGTCTAATTCCCACAGTGCATTGTTCTCATCTAATCTTCACCACCGCATTAGAGGTTATTGTGCCAGAAGCATTTATAAACAAGTTAATTTCAAAGCAGTAGGTTTGTGTTGGTGGTATTTCAGGCACTGATAATATATAGTAATTGGGGACAGAATCACTTTCCACAAAACCACAAACCCAAACACATTGATGACTGTGAACCCCAGAGCTAGCTAGACAGTGGAGGCTAACTTTACAAAAAACTTTGAATCGTTAAAGGTGGGACCTTTATTGGTAATGAAAACTTCCCCTCACTGCTCCTTTTTTACCCCATTCTCCTGAATTCTCTGGAACCTCTTTTCAGTTAGCAATAAATATTTATTTTCCATCTTTTCACAGAAATACTTCTTCTACCTTCTTGCCTGAGATATATTTACACATTGCCCCAGCCCTGTGTTAAAATTGCAACCCTGCCCTGTCTCAGTGGAGGCCCCTAGGCCCTCTGATCTCCTGTACCTGGATTTCCACCTGGGTTCTCACTATTACTTTGGACCATTGTTCAATCATCTTCTTTTACCAATGTATCTTTATTTGAAATCACTGTCTCTTCCAGACTCCATGCCTCCTCTAATGCTGTTATTATGGTGATACCTGATGGCTGGGTTCATAGCTCCTCCTTCAGTCTTAGGTTTGTGTGACCTTTCTGCATTGTTGAACATCATTAGTCAAGCTCTCCTTCTTGAAGCTCTCTCTTCTCCAAATTCTCTCACCTGTCAACCTGTCCTTCAGTCTTTTCAATGCCTCTTCTTTCTCCAGTCTTTAACAACTGTTGTGACCCCATGCTTTGCTCTTTCTCCCGCTACGTTCTCCTCAGAAATGATCTAATCAACATTTAATTCCCCAAACGCTCTTCAGTGTGACTCTTCTTTATTTCTGTTATCGTTGCCCTAACTCTGGCACCAGCCCCAACGGAAGAAACGCCTAAAATATGTCTCCTTGTGTTCATCTCTCCCAAATTCCTACTGAGTTTCCATTATGTCTCCAGCATCCTCTTTCCGAAACATAGATCCAATCAAAGCTTTACATTCTTCAGAAATTGTTCATGAATCCTGTTACCTCCAAAAAAAGGGCACCATCTGCTACAGGCTTATGAGAGAAAAGGGAGATGAGGAAGAGAGGAAGGAGGCGCAGTATAAGAAGATGTGTGATACCCTGGCCGCTGCCTCACAAGAAGCCAAGTAGAGATAGCCAGTTGAATGGCACGCCTGTCTACTTGGCTGCACGGGTTATCTTTGGAACAGCTCATTCATAGGTATTACACCTCAGAGCTGGCTGTGGAAGGGAGGGAGTGGCTGAAATTTTTGTTTTTTAATTTTTATTTATTTATTTATTCATTTCTGGCTGTGTTGGGTCTTCGTTTCTGTGCGAGGGCTTTCTCTAGTTGCGGCAGGTGGGGGCCCCTCTTCATCGCGGTGCGCGGGCCTCTCACTATCGCGGCCTCTCTTGTTGCGGAGCACAGGCTCCAGACACGCAGGCTCAGTAGTTGTGGCTCACGGGCCCAGTTGCTCCGCGGCATGTGGGATCTTCCCAGACCAGGGCTCGAACCCGCGTCCCCTGCATTGGCAGGCAGATTCTCAACCACTGCGCCACCAGGGAAGCCCGAGTGGCTGAAATTTATCTTCGTGGATCCCTATCCTCCCCTGGTTCTCTGCTGTTCACAGTTAGTCTGAGGAAGCTTACCTCCTCTGTGTGGTGACATTCAGCTCTTTCAGTAGTCGCTCAGGAGGATCCTCTGCCCGTGGTGTAGTGTTTCACTTCCCTGCAAGTGTCAGGAGGAGTCAGAGAGCTGGCTGGCCCGACTACATGTTGGTGGGCCAAGATGGAGTCCCGTATTCCTGAGCAAACTGCTGGGCTCTGGAAAAGCAGTGACTCCGGGCGTGTGAGGTGCCTCGGTTGCTGCTACAGCAGAAGCAGAGTGAACAACCAAGAGCCTAGGCAGCCAGCAAGGTCAAGAGATTAGGGACGCAGATAAGGTGTGTCCAGTATAATGCTCACACTCACTACTCATCAGGGAATCAGTAATGAGATTCCGTTTTTCACCTGTCAGATTGGTAGAAGCCAAATCGATTCCGTTCTTCACCTTCAGATTGGTAGAAGCCAAATCGTTTCTAGGGCTGGCAGGTGGTGGAAAAACTGGTGTTCCACAGAGAGCAGCTGGGTGCCCACTCTGGAGAGCAGGAAGTGTACTCATGCAGAGGGATGCAGAGAGCATTAAAGGGCGTGGTCTAGTGTTTATATATCAGTACACTGCATTAAAAAAATACTAGTAATGGAAAAGAGCAAGTTGCAGAACAATACATGTAGCATTTGAATTCAAATAAAACATAAGGAAATGGATAGAACGTAAAGGCAGTGGGTGTCAATTATGGTCACTGCTACTGAGAATGAGCCCTATGGAGAAAGAGATCATGGGCAGAAGCTTTAAGCTGCTTAGGTGACTGGAAAACAAAGTATGGCACTGGATATGAGAGTGGAACCTCCTCCGCTCAGTGTCACAGCAACAGTGACGTGCCTTTGCCTGTCAGTGACAGAGCGTGAGGGAGGCTGTGATGACCAGTGGATGTAGAGGCCCGGTGGGAAAATGGAAAGATTATATGCAATGCCCCCTAGAGGCTCTTTGAAGTATTAAGGGAAGGCTTTCCTCAAGACGAGTCTCGGAGGGAACATACTCCAAGCAAGATATGAGAATTCATGTTACGATGAATTCATTTGACTACTGAAGCCTGAGGTCATTCAGGCAGAGTTAACTGTCCCTTGTCTGTGTTCCCCAAACATATATTGCATTATCTTAGAGATTGTTCTGTTCTCAAGGGTAAGGATAATGTCATATTTATGTAGGGTCCTTAGTATATAGTATAACTAGTACATAGTGAAGACTCATTAATGTTTGTGGATTGGATGAACAAATGATTGGTCAGGGTCTCTGGAAATCAGTTTGAGCTATGAAAACTTTCAAATCTGAATGAAATCTTCAGGTGAGAAAAATCAAGAAATACTGTATGGCTGGCTTGAGTCTAGACTCGTCAGGAGAGACAAGAACTGTCATGCCACTTTGGAATCACTTTGAATATTTGTGAACAGCTGCATATTTGTCCTTCAGGTTCATGCAATTGCATGGGTCAAAGCCAAAGAATGAGTAAAAGCCAAAAATTGTTAATGTATACAGTTTCTAGCTGTCAATCAAAAATCAAATTCTGGAGCACTCACAGTTATGACAAGGTTTGATGTGTGTGTGTGTGTGTGTGTGTTGTGTAGTTTCCTTCATGAAACCTGAGGATTTCACACAGATCTCAAAGACCACGTTAAAACATTAACCACACAATATAACAACAAAAGTCCCATCAAACTGACAGATATTCTCTGAAGAAGATAATTTAAATAAACATATATATTTTTTCAGATAATAAATGTGTAAATTGGACTCGCTGATGCCTGGATTTATTTCAGTTTAATACTTCTGAGGGCTTACATAGGCTTAAATTCCTTTAATATTGGTAACCCTGAGTTTTTCTGAATAAGAAGGCTTTTGATAGGCTTTACATTTAAAATTTAATCATAGGGCCTTCCCTGGTGGCTCAGTGGTTAAGAATCCGCCTGCCAAGGCAGGGGACACGTGTTCGAGCCCTGATCCGGGAAGATCCCACATGCCGCGGAGTAACTAAGCCCGTGCACCACAACTACTGAGCCTGCGCTCTAGAGCCCATGAGCCACAACTACTGAAGCCCGCATGCCTAGAGCCCGTGCTCCGCAACAAGAGAAGCCACCACAATGAGAAGCCCGTGCACCGCAACGAAGAGTAGCCCCGGCTCACCGCAACTAAAGTCCGCGTGCAGCAACGAAGACCCAACACAGCCAAAAAAATTAATTAATTAATTTAAAAAAATTTAAGCATAAAAAAGCAACAAATACTCTGCTAGATTGTAGGCATAGTATATTTTACATATTTTAGACTATAGTTTCAGACTGATTTAATCCATTCCATTTGGAGGAACATATTTAGAATATCTTTTGACAAATTATAACAGTGCATTGAAATCATTAACTCACGAAACATAACTAAAATCATCTGAACTTTGTATTTGGCCAAAGATTCTTTCTCAGAAAAGACTCTAATGAAAGTTAGATCCAGTAGACAGCAATTGTAAGAGAAGGCAAAAAATAATAGATCCTGTATTATCATACGACATTATGCTTCTTTGCCTGGATAAACTTGTACTCAAACTCTTGGTCCTCTGACTCTGCCCCCTTCCCCCATTACAGCACCCCCCCCCCAGACAACTAGGGTGTTCTGTCTTCTCTGTTCCCACTGGGCTTGTGTTAGGAAGTATCCTTTACTTGAATTATTTATTCATCATTGTGTCTACCAGCTTTTTTCAATCCTCATAGTGATGGTATCTTAATTTGCCTTAGAGTCTTAGGTCATGCTCAGAGTTTGATTTGAGGAGCAGCAACATATGGTTTGGCTTGATACAGATCACACTGTCTTTGTGTGGCCTCAGTTAATTGTTTTACACATATCTCAAGTGGTGAGGAGACTGATGTAAACTTCCCTTAACAGGAAAGATGGTATATGAGTAGATTATGTTTTCCAAAACATATGTTTATTAAGAGTTCCAGAAAATCTAAAATCTGCTAGATCATGTACAAATCACCCTCTTGAACTGGATGATTATTCCTTTTCCTTTAAAAGACATTCTCATTCTTCTGGACCGAGCTGAGAGTTCTCATTTGACAGAACATGGGGCTTCCATGTCTTTACTTCACGTTGAACCTTTGTAATAAGCCACCACAGTAGTTTTACTCTTTTGCCTTCTAATCCAGTGTCCACAGAGACGAGAGTGATCTTAAAACATAAATCAGGTCATCTCATTTCCCTGTATACAATAATGGGTTCTCAGTGCTCTTAGAGTAAAAATCAAATTCCTCACCATTTCATCCAACCTCTCATGATGACTTCCAGCTGAATCTTGTCTCACTCTCCCTTATGTCAGTTAATACTAACTGCCCTAAAAGCTCAACCCTGAGCTCTCAAGCTTAATACCAGTAGAGGTGCATTTACTCGCGTAAATCCATTGGGTAGAAAGAGGAAGAGAGGATGGGCCTTTGCTCCATGCGGTCATTCAGGGGATCAGATTGATAGTCATAGGGCATCTTTACATTTGGTTCTCTATGACACTCTGGGTATTAACATCCAACTGGCACTTAAGCAAAGAGAGTGGAGGGTTTGTACAGGCCACATCTAGTTGTGGCAGTCCCACCTAAATTCTTTTGACCAGGGATCAGTCACATGGCTATGCTTGTGTGCAAGGGGGTAAGGTTGAGAAATAAAATCTCTTATTGGAAAGCCACTCCCTCCAAACAACCCTACAACACAGAGGGGCATTCTCTAGTGAAACGCTAGCTGTCTCTTCCACACTCCTCTTACACATTAAACTCCAGCCACCCTGACTTTACTCTGGTCCTGGCATATTTCTACCCCAGGACCTTTGCCCATATTGTTCCTCTTCTAGGAATATTTCTACTGCTTTTAACATGACTGGTTATTTCTTTACTTTTAGTTCTTATCTTCAATGCCATTTCATCAGAGAGACTTTTCTTTCTTTTTTTTTATTTTTAACATCTTTATTGGAGTATAATTGCTTTACAATGGTGTGTTAGTTTCTGCTGTATAACAAAGTGAATCAGCTATACATTTACATATATCTCCTCCCTCTTGCATCTCCCTCCCACCCTCCCTATCCCACCCCTCTAGGTGGTCACAAAGCACCGAGCTGATCTCCCTGTGCTATACGGCTGCTTCCCACTAGCTATCTATTTTACATTTGGTAGTGTATATAAGTCCATGCCACTCTCTCACTTCGTCCCAGCTTACCCTTCCCCCTCCCTGTGTCCTCAAGTCCATTCTCTACATCTGCGTCTTTATTCCTGTCCTGCCCCTAGGTTCTTCATAACCAATTTTTTTTTTTTTTTTTTTTTTTAGATTCCATATATATGTGTTAGCATACGGTATTTGTTTTTCTCTTTCTGACTTACTTCACTCTGTATGAGAGACTCTAGGTCCATGCACCTCACTACAAATAACAGAGAGACTTTTCTTAACCGCCTGTCAAAAGTAGGATTTTCCCAAGCACCTTGCTGGTTTCCTTTATAGTACTTATCATAATTGGTAATCATTAGTTTCTTTACTTGTTTTTGTTTGTTTCTCCCACTAGAGTGTAAGCTCCAGGAAACTATGTATATGTTTGTCTTTTACATCATTGAATTCCTAATGTCTGTCATTGTGCCTCACACACAGTATATGCTTAATAAATATTTTCTAAATTAAGGCAGAGGCTCTGGGTAATAAGTAAATCATTATGTATTGAACTAAATCACATTACTTATCATTAATATAGATTTATGTATTTATGATTCTATGGCCAGGTTTGACACAACACAGTCAATGAATCATGATTGCCCTACACTGACACTTTGTTATCCCAACTCTTTCTTGAACAGTCATAAACCAACTATTCCAGTTAACTATTGCTGCATAATACATTAGCTCAGAATTTAGAGAATTAAAACAGCAACAATAATTTTATCATCTTTCACACATTTTTGTGGGCCAAGAATTCAGGAAATATTTGACTAAATTATCCTGGTTCAAAGTTTCTCATATGGTTATGGTCAAACAGTGGGTGAAGCTAGAATGACAGAGACCAGAGCAGACCTAGAGGCTGAAGGTTTCCAGATAAAGTGTTCCTGTGAGCAAAGCAGAAGCACTTGGTGTTTATGATCTAACTTTGGAAACATTGTGTCCTTTCCGCTGTATGCTATTGTTGGAAGCATACAGTTTCAAGCTTAGAGGACATAGAGCTCATCTCTGGATAGGAGGAGTGCCAATAAATTTGTGGATGTATTTTTAAACTATCACACTGACCAGGAAGGAATGAATAGAATCCTTGAACTTTGCAGAGTATTTTAAGGCATTGTTATTACCAGGCTTTCTCTTTCATCCTATTTTTTACACGGGCCACCAAGGAATTCCATGGCACTTAATTTTCTTCCTGCACAGACCTCTTTAAGATATGTATATATTCAGGACCTCCAATTTGAAAAGTGCCTTCTCTGCTCACGTTATGAGCGCACTGACATTGAATTGAGTACCCGCTTCTTTTTATACCATTGGAATTAGACTGCATTGATCCTTAATGTTGCTTTGGCACATTTGTGGAAAAGAGCTTTTCTCACAATAATTGGTCTTGGATTCCCAGCCTTCATATCCTACATAACACATTCTCTGTTTTCATTAAAAAAAATTTTTTTTTTAAACAGTAAGTCAAATATTCTTTACTCTGGTCAGAATTCCAGAGGAAGGAATTACCATGAGTTCTAGGATCCTGCTTTATAACCATCTCTCTAAACTTACTTAATGGGATGTTTTAGAAGGTGGATAATTTGGATTAGAAAACACACAAACTGCTAGATTGGGCCAAGCTCCAAACTGCACATTAATCAACATAATCCTTTTACTATGAGAACTTACTTATAGTTAGAAAAATTATGTTGTTCCAAGTATAACCTTGAACAAGGGTTCATTGACTTTTAAAAAGTAAACGTTTTATTTAAAGAAGAATTTTATATTTACAGAAAAGTTGCAAAAATATTATAGAGAGTTATTATATAACTCACACCCAGTTTCCCTTATTGTTAACGTTACTTTGATACATTTGTCACAACTGAGGAATCAATACTGATACATTATTATTCACTAAAGTCCATTCTTAATTTAGATTTCTTTAGTTTTTACCTAATGTCTGTTTTCTGTGCCAGAATCACACATTGCATTTACTTGTCATGTCTCAGACTCTTCTAGACTGTTACAGTTTTCCACACTTTCCTTGTTTCTGATGAGCTTGACAGTTTTGGGTTGAGAACAGCAAAAATGGACAAGGAAGACCAAGCAATGTTCTATTAGGAAGTTGAGCATTGTGACTAAGAGAACAAACTCAAGGACAGAATAGCCATGTGTGTGAATCCTAGCTCTGGCACATACCAGCTGTATGACTTTAAGTTCCTTAACCTACTTGAGCTTCAGTCTCTTTACTGTTTAAGTGAAGAGTAATAGTACCATCTTTCTAGGGCTGCTGGGAGAATTAACTGAGGTAAAGCATACAAAGCATAATGCTCAATGCTTAGAAGGTGCTAGATTGCTCTTTAAACATATCTAAAATAGAGGTCAGCCCACAAAAGCCCTTTCGAAGTATAATATAGCTGACCTATTTTTATGGCAATAGTTATAGTTACATTAATGCCAAACAGGTATTGCACAATACCATGTATATACAAGTCACTATTCTAAGCACTTAACATACATCAACTGAATTAATCGTACTACTAGTATTACTAAGTCCAACCATTTTAATAGTATTATTTCTAGGGAAAACACTTCTCACATTTTAGATGTGGGAGAGAATAAAGAGAACATTCCAATGTGAGTAAAGTCATGACAGTCGATATGTGTACGTCAGTATATGGATGGAAGCTGAGGAAAGTGAACCGAGCAGACAGGTCTGGGTGTGGGTGTCTTAAACAGGGGTGTATTGGAACAGGATGTTAAACCATTATTGAAGGGTTTTGACAGACCTGAATTTATGGTAACTTTTTCCATATCTTCTTTCTCAAGACTTGCTAGCCGGGCCTGGTGGGGTGGGGAGGGGCAGAATTTGAGGACTGCCCCTTATGTTCAGACATTTGGTACGGATGAGATTTATCAACAGAAAGGAGGGAAAATGCTCTCACTTCTCAGGGTGCCCATGGCTTAGAATAAATGGAAACCTGCCCTCACTGTCTCCATGATCCCTTCCCCAAAAACCAAGAGACAAATGTGCTCACGACTTACCAATTAGCTGGAGCCGCTGTGATGATTTCATTGCTGTTGCAGCTTCCACCAAGAGAGTGTTTGATTCATGTAAGGCAATCAGAACTGTAATCCACTGCTAGCAGAAGAAAACAGACAAGAACGTTATTCCTAGTGAATGTTCGCATACTATCAACAAGGGTGACAGGGGATAGGAAAAAAGGGTCTGTGTGCCAAAAGCACACTTAGAATTCCCATCTGTTATCATGGGCAAATGTTTCATAAAGTAGAACAGTGGTTTCCTCTCAGAATAGCTTTGGGAGCTGAGGACAGAGGAGGAAATTAACTACTGAAAAGTGTTCCCCTGTTGACACTTAAGCTGATCCAGGCTTCCCTAGTGGCTGTTGTTGTTTTCCACGTGGATGCTCTTCAGGAGGAAAAGCAAGAAGACAACTAGCATCTTTGTTTAAAAAAAAAACCACAAAAACCTGCAGTGCTGCAAAATCTCATGTTTAATATCAACAGCAGCCTCAAATTACTGGCACCTGCAAAGTGCTGGCGTAATCACCTTTTTAAATCCTTCCATAGTCCAACATGTTAGATATAGTGACTTTCATTTTAGAGATGAAGAAATTGAGGCTGAGAGAGGTAAAGCACCTTGCCCAAGGTCAAATAACAGAGCTGGGACATGAACCCACACCTGTCATTTCTAGAGCTCGTGATCAAAACCACGGTACTACAGACTTGTGTCTAGAATGGCAAAGTCTGTGTCTTGCCCAAGCAGTGTCAGTGATGCCCGGTCTGGAAAGGTCTAGCCAACGGAGTGATAGGTTTCTGAGTTAGAAGAGATTTTAGAGACACCCCAGGTTCTCAACCTGCCTGCACATTGGAATCACCCAGACACTTGAAAACATACTGATTCCTGCATCCCAGTCTCACACCCTCTGATTTGATTGGTCTGATGTGGCATTGTTGTGCAGGGGGAGGGATTTAAAAGTTCTCCAGGTGGTTCCAATATGATCCAAGGCTGAGAACCACTGACCTAGACCAACCCTCCATGACTGGTTGCTCCTGTGGCCCAGGGACCATCAGCATCAGTACCACCCAGGAGTTTGTTAGCAATGCTGACTGCCAGGCTCTGCATCAGGTGAGGTTTAAAAGAGTGGCAGTGCCCAGCCAACCGCTAAAGGATGAGGAGGAGTTACGTAAAGAAGGAAGGGAAGGGCATTCTAGACAGATGGATTCATATGCACAGAAGAGGAAGAATGGCTCATTCAGGAACTAGAAGTAGGTTGTAAGATCGCCCTTTTCATACAGGCTAGACGTGCTTCTGCCCCAGGACTTGGCACTGGTCACCTCCTCTATCTGCGTGGTTCTTTCACCTCAAATGATCCCAGTAAGGGCCTTCTCAGTACCTTCTCAGTAAGGGCCTACCACGAGCACCTCATTTAAATTGTAATCCTTCTTCCAAATCTACACTCCCAGATGCCATTATTTGCTCTATTTTTTTTCATAAAACTTGTAACCGTCTAACATGCTAAATGATATACTTACTTTTTGTCTTTATTTACTGCCTGTCTCCACACTAGAATGCAAGCTCAGTGAGTGCCCAGATTTTGTTTGGTGTCTACCAGTGCATCCTTGAGCACCGAAAACAGTATCTGGCACTTAGAAAAGCTGCTTTCTATATATTTGTTGAGTTAATGCATTAATCAAGCTGTGAAGGGCTGAGTAGGTCGTGCTTACTTTACCTGGAACTTGATTGTGAAATTCACCAAGAGCCTTTTCAGGACTTTAAGTGGGTAAAGGACAAAATCAGATTTTCACTTGATTCTAGAAAGACCACCCGGCTGCTGTTTAGCTAGTGAACTTTGGGCACGGGGAAGCTAAAGGCTAGAGACAGGAAGGCTAGTTTGGTGACAGTGGCACCCTGCACTAAGGGAATAGGGGCTGGAGAAGACGGGATGCATTCCAGGCCGGCTTAGGAAGTAGCATCAGCAGGGATGGCTAAGGGGGTGAGGGAGAGAGAAAAGTCATCCTAGGTTTCTGGTTTAGGCAAGGAGAGGGGTGAAAAGCCATCAGAGAGTGCTGAGGAAGAACCGACATTTGGAGGGAAAGAGTAAAGCTATTGTGAAGTATTGAACCCTAGACTGGTAACCCGGAGGAAATTTGAATTTTACATTCACTAAACAGTGATATATATTTAACATTGGCACTATGCTAAGCCCCAGTGTGTAAGTGATATTCATTCAAAAAAGTACCTACTGTGTGTCAGGCATGGTGCTGGCTCCAGGGGATACAGTGATGAGCAAGGCAGATGTGGAATTTATAAACAGAAATAGATCAAGTGGTATGGGAGTTAGAGGAAGGATGTAAAAGAGAAAGGGAGAGAGAGAGAGAGACCTAAAGAGAGATTCCTTTGATCTGGGAATTCAAGGAGATGAACTTTCTGGGATTGTTAGCATTTACACTAGAGCTGAAAGTAAATGTAACATTTAGAAAGAGAGAGAGGACAAAGGAATCAAAGGCATGGAGGCAAAAAAAAAAAAAATCTAAATCATGTCAGGAGTAGCAAATAATTTAGATTGTTAGGAATTTAGCGACAAGGGTTGGGGGTTAGTGTAATGAGAGGCAAACTTGTAAACACAGGTGGAGATCCCTGAAAGCCGGGTGAAAGATTTTCAACTGTAAGATTCTATAAGAAATTAGCCTGAAACATCATAGGTGCTCAGCGTGTGTCTATTCAGTACATCTATGAATCATTTTTTAAGGGAGGTGACGGTTACAAAGTGCTGTTTGTGGCAGATAAGCATGATTTCAGCACAGATGCTGGGTTATAAGGGGAGAAGCTGGGAAACGAGGCCATTTTAGTTGTGCATTAGATAGGCTATTTACTGTCAAATAATCCCCATGTTTTAGTGTCGACACAATGAAAGTTTGTATCTGGTTTTTGTGAGAGTCCACTGCAGGAGTTCCTGGTTAGGTGGCTCATACAGACAGATAGATCTCCTCTAAAGTGTAACTCAAGCCCCCAGCCTCCTTATATGTTGTAGTTTCGCCATCCTCTAGGTCTTTGGAGTCTCCTCCATTCAACTCATGGATTGCAAAAGAGAAAGAAAGATACTCTTGAGAGGATTCTATGGGTCATCCAGAAGGAGCAGACAACACTTCCATTAGCCAGAATGCAATCCCATGGCGTCAGCTAACTGTAAGAGAGGCTGGGAAGTAGGCTAGCTGTGTGTCCAGAGAAAAAGGGCTCCACCACAGTAACGAAGGTGAGAGATAATAAAGGCTAACTGAGGGAATAGAGAGGGAGATATGCATTCAGTAGATACTGGGAAAGTAGAATTGATGGTAAATTGCTACTGATTGGGCACAGGATGGCAAAGGGTACATTCTCCAAATGTAATTGCCACGAGTAAAAAGGTGTTTCCATCACAGGCCTTTGAATTATACCTTAACCTGTCCCAGATGCTTTCTATTTGAAGAGACAATGTAGCAACTCATGAGAAGATTCACAGAGAAGAAGCTCTTGCTTCAGTATGAAAGCTTTTTATTCTATGTTTTATTAAAGAAAATAAGTTCAGCATGAATGTATACTGTTAGTTAAAAGTTTAAGAAAGCATGCATCTGAATCGCTGAGGTTTAGGCATGCTCACTGGTTTACTAAAGGATAAACAATGCATAAACACAGTGGGGGAAAACCTTTTGCTTACATGTCTCTACCTTGACAGATTGTTCTGAGGATTGTAGAGAAAATATAGGTAACGAACCCAGTACAGTGTTTAGCTCCTAGAAATAAAAGGTAGCTGCTATTATTATGTGGATATAACAAAAAGACAATTATGGAGGGATGGGTCTAGGTCAGGTGAAGTAAGCACCAAGTTAATAAATCCTGGCGTGCTCGTATAGCATGGTGATACTTTACAAGTCTAATTTTGCTGGGTTATTTCTCAAAGGAACTTCCAATTCAATAGCAGCTCACCAGTGTAGGAGTCTCAGCTGAAATTTGCTTTGCAGCCGATCTATTGCACAAATTGAGGCAGCTGTGCACAGCATGCATTTCATTTCAATGACTATATCTTGAAGGGTGTTATGCAAAAGACCACTAATCAGGGAAAAGGCTCTCTTCAATTGGCAACTTCTCAGGGCTTCATGCAAAGGAAAATTTGCCTGTTTCATTAAGAATGAACCAACCTATTGGTTTGTGTACAACCTGGATCATTTACATTTTCGGTTGAAAAAAAATGCTTAGATGTTATTTACAGTCCCGTGTCTTCCCTCTCAGTTCATTAGCCTGAATAAACTAAGTTCCCTTAGTGGAGAAATTGATTGTAGAACCGTGGGTTTCTTGGGGCTGGTTGTTGCCGCATACCCAGATAACCTTAATAAGATTAGCCTTGTCTTTTCCTATGGGCTTTGATGATGGCAATCTACCATAGTCTCCAATTAAAATCCTTGTCACATTTGACTTTTGTTTTGCTTAATTTTTACAATATATTCAGCTTGAAGAATAAAAGTAGATTGATCTGTTTCACTCCTAAGTTGTTCCTTACACGGATTTCCATGCCCTGGTTCATGTTTTGTGGGTCTGCAGACAGTGTTTGAAGCAGACGGTACTAATCTATATAATCTGATTTATGGAGAAAGAAGATGAGACCATGAATATTAATATCCTATTATCATGTGATGGTATTCTAAACATATACACTATAAAAATCTCAAAATATGAAAGGAAATGATCCTGGGGTCACCTGTATAATTTCTATCCCAAAGAAATGAAGCTGGGAAAGAACACGCAAACAAAGTATGATTCCGGGCCTTGCCATGGAACATACTATGGCTCTGAGGCTTCAAGTCTTTGTTCAATTGTGAAGTACTAGGTGGTGTATTGATGTATCAGGAAAACTGAACATAGCATCCAGTGTCTTTGTGGGTCAATTAAGTGCAAGACATTAGCTTGATGGTATGTGAATGCTCATATTTCAGTTTAGGTGATTAGCTGTTACAGAAGTCAAGTATGATATGGGGATGTAGCATTTTTCCTTTTTCCTGGAGTTATTGGAAATGGATCTAATATTTGAACATTGGATTTTGGATCTCATTAATCGTCTTAACTCCCTAATTTCCCCCCAAAGAAAAGTGAGGTCCAGAGAGATGAAGCAGCTTGCCCAAGATAACCCAGCAAATTAATGATTACTTTGCCATATCATATGATAGCCCATTGGCAGTAACAGGTCCACAAATGTCCCTTTCTTTGAATAAACATCAAGGCTCTGTCTATTCTTAAAGAAAATATTTTCTCTGAGATCATGGTCATGGTAAAAACAGGTTTCCTTTCTCTAAGTATGACTTTATGCTCCTTTTCTCTTTGTTTGCTATATTGGTTATTCATTCATTAAGTAGCCACTGAATATTGTCATGTGGTAGGTATTCTGCAAGGTTTAGCAGGACAGCAAGACAAAAGTGAGTATGCTTATATACTGAGTGGACCCAAGTACTGGGCTAATTATCCAGTCATTAACCAGAAAAAAAGTCCACATAATAGAAATGCACTTGTTACAATGACTCTGAGAGTGGAAGATTACAGATAGAAGTTTATGAAGTGCAATTAAAAACCCTCAGCAGTGATCTGATTCTAAAGTGCAGTGTTTTATTTCTCTTCCCAACCAAAAGATATTAAGGGAGATCACTTCCTGTGAGCCACTGAATTTGAACCAAACGTTACGCGTCTCCTGAAGATAAATTTTCATGGCCAACAATTGTGAGAAACCACTCAAATGATGTAAAAATTAAGATTTTTGTAAGAGCTGAGGGAACAGACAGTTGTTAAGTAATCTAGTGTCTAAGAGAAGTGATGTTTTATGTTTTTGTTTAGTTTAAAAACTGAATTACTCAAATGGCTCTAAAAAAATTGTTTTAACCTTGAAAATCATTACTTCCTTTTACAGATTTGCAGTTTTGGTGATTTGTCAAGGGTTATATGCCTGGGATCACAGATGTAGCTTCACGTCAAAATCAATTTTAGTTTTGCTTCATGTTAAAATGTGTAGTTTGCTTATAATACCTTTCCTCTTTTCATAAAATAGCTTGATTTTTTTTTTTTTCGTTAGACTAGGGCTAATTTTATTGTATCCCTGCTTAGCAGAACTGACATTCCACCAGCTTTGTGCTAAGTTATACCTCCTGGTCCAATTTTCTAATTTACAAATGACATGTGGAAGAAATTTTCTAATTACAGATGACTTGGGGGAACAAAAGGTTCTTGGATGAGAGTGATGGAAAGATACCAACTGATGGAGCATTGTTAGGTGTCTGTCTGGCTAGTGATGAAAGTCTTCTTATGACTAGAACTCTCAAACCACAGATCTTGTCTGTTCCATAGATTTACTTGTTCATCTAAAAATTTATTTATCGTTTGCCTCCAAGTGCTACAGATAAACCAGAAAGCCAGAGAGGTCCCTGCCCACATGGAACTTACTCTGTGTAGAGAAGACAGATAATGAGCAAATAATTATCACATACCTTCAGATAGAGATAAGCGCCAGTGACAAGAAACTGAAATAGGACAGTGGTGTAGATGGAGAGTGGTGAAGAGTTCCGTTAGCTAGGGTGGTTAAGAAGGTCCTTCTAAGATGAAGATCACAGAGAGATCAAGGAGAGAACGAATTTAGGCAGAGGGAACCATAAGTGCAGAGACCTTGACCTGGAACCAGCATGAAGTGTTGAGGGTCAGAAAGGCTGGAGTGGCTGAAGTATAATAGCCAAGAAGGAGAGTGGTATTAAGAGATGGAGCTAGAGATTTGACAGGTACGTGGGCAGGGAGAGCAATAGTTCTCAAAGTGTGGTCCCCAGGCCAGCAGCATCAGCATCGCCAGGAAATCTGTGAGTAATGCAGATTCTCAGGCCCCATCCCAGACCTACTGCATCAGAGACTCGGGGGCAGAGCCTGGCATTCTGAGTTTTAACCAGCTCTCCCAGTGATGCGTGCTCAAACCCAGGACCCGCTGATCTAGAGCATTGTTTTCCAGGATAAGGAATTTGTGTTTTATTTTCCACTGGATGGTTTTAAGCAGAAGAGGGAAATAATGTGATTTAGGCTTTGAGAAGATAACTTTGGCCTTTGTGAGAAGAATGGACAGATTGGTACTCTTTATGTATCTATTCTGACTAAAAATTGTAGCTCAGCAGGAAAGAACAATTAGCAGATTCATGCTGAGCTCTGTTTACTTTTACTGTGAAGGATAATTGTGTTCAATCTTATGCCTGAATTCCAGATGTCAGGTACCTGAAAATGCAGATAGTAATTCCCTACTGTGAGATGTCAGGACACTGAAATTCAAACACAACTGTGGAAATGCAAACCCATTATCAATTGTCTTCGGATACTAATGTCTTAAGTAGGGCAGATTTTCTAGTTGAAACAACCAATTGGCTTTTGCAATGAAATATAATTAGGACAGTTGTAAATTAATACACTGTCTGTTTTACTCTGGATACCAGCCCAGATTTGGTAGGGTGTGCGTGTGTGTGTGTGTGTGTGTGTGTGTGTGTGTGTGTGTGTGTATAAAACATGCTTCCTATGTGGGGACTTAACCTTCATACCATAAAATCCCTCTAGATATTTATTGAGTCTTCAAGGGATGATCCAAGACTGTTCTAGAACAAATCTTCTCAACCACCATTTAAATATGCCATTGTCTCTTCTCTCTTTTTCTACTTTACTTTCTTTCTGAGATATGCTTAGTAAAGTCATATGGCGTTATTTGTACCACAACTACCACAGGTATATCTATACCATCTCCCATTACTAGAGATGTTGCCTTTTGTAATATGCCCTCTTGGCTCTGTCAGCCTCCCAGTTAGGCTAGTGCTAAAGCTACTCCATTGAAGGGGCAAATCTCACACACGCTGTTGTTGCCACAGTCAGACAGACTAAGCCGCAAGAAGTGCTGCCTCCAAATCTCCCAGGCATTGTGAGAGAAAACCACTCTTTCCATTCCTGCTTATGTTTCCTGTCTCCTTGGGACTCAGACAGAATGCTGGCGACTTCTACCTCCCCAAGGGCATCCACTTTCCGTGTTTTGGAATAAATTTCCTCTTGGCACTTTCTTTCTTATTAGGCAAGATTTCCATCTTACGTTCTTGCAGAAATCTTTCCTAGAGTCTTCTGACTGACCCCAGTCTGGTCTGGTGACTCTCTAGGCAAGCAGCACACATTCATCACTACCATCACTCTTGACGGTCATCCTCAGCATTCTCTTCTCTGCCTTCCTGTATAGGATCCTGTTTCCTGAATTTCATGATTTCCTCTTTCTTACTTCTTTGTTTTGGAGGAGCACATCCCTCACTTCCTAAGAAAGGGTGCACTAGAGGTGGAGTTTTTGTTTTTTTTAGAATTTTCATGTCTGAAATTGTCTTTTATCCGCACACTAAATAGTGATAGTTGGACGTATGAAGATTTCCAGATTAAAAATCACCATTTCCTTAGCACTTTGAAGGTATTGTACCATTGTCTTCTCATTTCCAGTGACATTCAGATTATTCATTCTTTGTATGAAAACTTTTTTTTTCTCAAGAATCTTTTCTTTCCCCTAGAATTCTGAAATTTCACTGTGAAATGCCTTGGTGTGGGTGGGTGTATTTTCACCTATTATGCTGGTCAGAACTTTAAATCTGAGATTCATGTCTTTCATATGTAGGGAATTTTCTTGAATTATTTCACTGGTGATTTCTTCTCCTCCATTTTCTCCATTCTATCTGGTGGTTTGATTTTATTTTAACGTGAAGCTGTTTGGAAGCTCTGGGCACTAGAAGAGGTTTGTCGAATCTGGTCTTCACTGTAGGGTAACTGGATGGACTCCTTTCTTTGGGAACTTCCGATGTCAATATCTTTAGAATTTTCTCTTTGGTTACAATCCCCAGGGAAGACTCTTCTAATCCCCTGCCTGGCTGCCAACCTCTGGGAGTTGACTAGATGTGAAAAAGGGCTGAGGTCTGAACATTCAGTAAGTCAGTGCTCTGTCATTCCATTGTTTTCAGTATGGTGCCCAAGTCTCAGCTGGGTCTGGTGTCCCCCAGTTCAGAGAAACTCTGTTCCCTTTCCTGAGAACAAAGCTCCAGGATTCTACCAGGATGGAGGAAGAAGAATTGGAAAAGACTTTGGGGAGCCAACTGCTTCTTAAACATTCTTTTAACAAGTCTTCCTGTTGCTGGCCTCATCTTCTCTACCCCTTCCAGAAGTATTTGCTGCCATTGATTCCTGAGCCCACTGGGAGTTCTGCAGTATAAAGCAGACTGTTCTTGCCTTTCCTTGCTGCTGATTTAGAATTTTGCTTTTTTGAGTCTAAGGTGGTTTCTACCCATTCATCTACTTTCTAGCCCTTAACATTTTGTTTTATTGTCTCCTCTCCCATTTTCCTTTGTGAGTTCATACATTAAAAAAAATTCTTTACTTGAGATTTTATGGGATTTGAGAGGGAGCAGAATTAAATGCATGTGTTTAATTCACCATTTAAAATCAGAAGTGCTTTCAAATTTATTTCCTCCCCTCTAGTCTCTGAATTGGATTGGAAGGAGTGGAGAGTTATATGAATTATGGCACCTTTATCCCTACACTCCCCAATTAGAAAGCAGAAATAGATACAATAGATTTAGATTAAAAAAAACTTTTCCCTCTGTGTTACATATCGACATGGTCCAATTCTAATTCTGCTTAAGATAAGATGAGCAGGGATGTATTTAAATTTCAGAAAGAGGAATGGAGATTAGATAGTAAAATCTCCTGACTGTGTGGGATGTTGAAATGGGTTATCAGGGGAATCCTCTGAAGCTTGTGAGTAGCTGAGTTGACAAAGAACTAGGAGCAAAAGCATGGATCTTAGCTTGGCTGGCATTCCTTTGTAAGGCAGAGCAATTAGCACAGAAGCAAGCACACTCTTCTCTTTGTCTGGATTAAGAAATATCTGCAATTTTAACCAAATACAATGTTCTTATTGATGCGTGTTTGGATATTGCAGAGTTGTCCCTGAGATCAAGTTACTTACATCCAATTAGTGCCTGGGCATCATTTTTGAGAGTGGTGGGCATAGCTGCTGCCAGATGGGCAGTGACTCAGTGAGGATGGTAGAGGGGAGGAGGGGGATGTAGCAGCTGCTATGAAAAATACTACATACAACCTACTCATTAATAATATATTCTCCAGTTTATTGTTTTAGAAGCGATAGCTGATTACCTCTCTACTTTCGCAGAGTCTTTAGGTTTACCTGCTCTGCCTTTTATTTTTCTTTTCTGTTATCATTCATGTTACTTACAGACATAATTTCATCGGGATATTTTCTGGTAATTTTTTTTCTGTTTTACTTTGAGGGTTGGGGTGTCGCCGTGAGCAGGAAAGCTTTTGTTTTTTCCAGAAAGGGATTACGGAGCATGGTTCACCCACGTGAAGTTCCCTTTAGGTGCGTGTGTCACTGTATAGTGTGAAACCAGTGCTGCAGGGAGAAAGCTATCCTAGCCCTGCTGTGAAATTGGGTTGGATTTATGTTTGGCTGCAGAGTCAAAATAAAGAAAATAAAGGTGTCATTTACTACATTGTACTGGAAGCTTGGCCACTCCTTGCCTTTTCTGGGTTTTGAATTTGCAGGACAACACTGATACGATGCTTATTTATTTGACCAGGATTTTCTAATCCCACATTTCTAAAGGCAGTGTTGCACAGGAGTAGAGTATGGGTTTTGGAATGAGACAGACCTGGGTCCAGATGTGTGTGAGTGACCTTGACCAAACTAGTTAATCTCTCTAAACCTCAGCCTCCTTATTTGTAAAATGAGAATGATGTTTGTGCTTCTCCAAGGACCGCTGTGAAGATTAAATGAGCAAATATAAGTAAACAGCTCCTGTCATTGCCATGATTATTATCACTCTTATTACTATTCAGAGAAAGACTGGAATCATCATTAGGCGAAAAAGCGGGAAAAGGCATTTTAGAAGTGACTTGGGGGTGAGCAAAGGCGAGTGAGCTCAGCCTGCTCCTCCTGCAGAATCTAGTGCAAGATCTGTATAAATGTGGTTCCACAGCACAGACTCGAAAATAAATCTTGCTTTATCGAATGTCCACTAGTTCTACCTAGAATTTATCTTATCACACACCAGACATCCTTGTTAGACCCCAAGAAAAAGCTCGGTAAATCATACTATTTCGAAGTCCCATTTACAAGAATGCTTCTTCCTTACCTGTGTCCAACTTCAACAGGCAGTGAACATTGATACTGTTGAGAGAATCCCAGTAGAGCAATAAAAAGCCTTAAATATATTGTTTTTACCTAAAAAATTTTAAAATTAATTAATGTATTTATTTTTGGCTGTGTTGGGTCTTCGTTGCTGTGCGCGGGCTTTCTCTAGTTGCGGTAAATGGGAGCTACTCTTCGTTGCGGTGCACGGGCTTCTCATTGCGGTGGCTTCTCTTGTTGCGGAGCACGGCCTCTAGGCACGCGGGCTTCAGTAGTTATGGCACGCGGGCTCAGTAGTTGTGGCTTGTGGGCTCTAGGGTGCAGGCCCAGTAGCTGTGGCACACGGGCTTAGTTGCTCCGTGGCATGTGTGATCTTCCCTGACCAGGGCTCGAACCCGTGTCCCCTGCACTGGCAGGCGGATTCTTAAATGCTGCGCCACCAGGGACGTCCCTAACTAAAATATTTTAAAATGTTCAAATATTCATATGAGTAGTTGTACAAAGTAGTAAACGTGGAAAATTATGCGAACCTTCTAGCTGATACATTTTCGGAGTTGGAGAGAGTATTAAAAAAAAAGTGAGCTTGAAAAATAAACAGGATTCAAAGGATCCATGATTCAGAACTGGGTTTCCTGCATTAAAATAATTAAAGTAATGCAAAATTGACTGTGAAAAGAATAACACTTAGTAAATGAAGGTTTTTCTTTTTCCTGTGTATCAAATCAAATGCATTTCATAAAGGAGCAGGAACCTCTTAAAATAAATATAATGAAGCCTCCTTTAAGCATTCACTCTAGGGACTAACAAAAATCAATTGCCTCCTCAAGTTAGATCTTTAATAAAAGATGGAATCAAAATGGTATTGGAAGCTGCGTCCACATTCTGAAGAAGTGGCCCCTTAAGACAGCTGATTGCCCACCAGGCAGCATCTTTAGTACAGATTCTGTTGTCTTTTTTAAAGGAGATGGTTTGATTGAGGAATGCCATATTGAATACAATGTCTAGTCCTTGCCATATTGAATATAAGCTTTAGCCCTTCATCTGTTTACTTATTAATGATCAGATTCATTATCTTAAATAACAGAGAGAAAAAAATATCTCCAAGCCTCGTAATAACAAGAGGGAATATATTTATTTGTACTTCTCAAGAGAACTCCGCTTGGCTGATATCGCCTAATTAATCTTTACAGTTGGTCCGTAAGGAGGATGCAGTTTTAATGTCCCTCAATCTGTAGATCTAATAACTGTGGAACATAGAAGATAAATTGTATTTGCCCTGAATAGCTGGTTTTAAAGGAGTCTCTACAGTGCCAATAATGAAGCCCATTCTGAGCTTTGTACACAAGGGGACTTTGACTCAGAGCTTCCTGTATGGGATGCCTGGAGACTGTTGAAACAGCGAAAATCTGTTAGAAATGTTCAGGTGGTTCCAGTTCTTGGAGCAACACAGTTTGTGCTGTGCCTTTGGGACTTACTAGGGCGTCTTCTCTTTCCTAAATTTTGGGATCTGGGTGGGTTGGGATTCTGTGTGCAGTAAAGTACACAGTGACAATTCCTACCATGGGAGAGAAGGATTAAAACGTTGTTATATGTCACTTGATCCACATGGATGGGGCAGTGAAACAGTGAAAGAGGAATGGCTGTAATGATGGCGATGATGAAAATAAGGACAATGTTAATGACTTATTTTATTAAATGCTACCCTGTGCAGGCCAAGAACCAAACATTCCACTTACTTTATTTTCTTTAATCAACACAATACTCTATGAGGTTGGTATTATTATCATACCAAGTTTACAGGGAAGAAAATAAAGTGTCTGACTTCTGTTAATAAAGAAAAATGTGGAAAATCAGAGCTTCACAGGAGTCATTTTTTAAAAATTGAAGTATAGTTGATTTACAATATTGTATTAGTTTCAGGTGTACAGCATGGTGATTCAGTGTTTTTACAGGTTATACGCCATTAAAAGTTATTACCACATGATGGCTATAATTCCCTGTGCTGTCCAATATATCCTTGTTGCTTATCTATCTTATACATAGTAGTTTGTGTCTCTTAATCCCATAACTCCATCTCCCCCCACCCCCCTTCCCTCTCCCCACTGGTAACCACTAGTTTGTTTCCTATATCTGTGAGTCTGTTTCTGTTTTGCCATATACACTCATTTGTTTTATTTTTTAGATTCCACATATAAGTGATATCATATGGCACTTATCTTTTTCTGTCTGACTTATTTCACTAAGCATAATATTCTCTAGGTCCATCCACCTTGCTGCATATGGCAGAATTTCATTCTTTTCTATGGACGAGTAATGTTCCATTGATATGTATACCACATCTTCTTTGGCCATTTGTCTGTTGTTGGATACTTGGGTTGCTTCCATATGGTCCAATTAGTTTTCAGTGACAATTGTTCCACATGTAGATGTATTTTTGATGTGTTCACGGGAGGACATGAGCTATACATTTTCTTACTCTGCCATCTTGATTATCTCCCTGAGGGAGTCATTTTTTTTCTGATGCAAAAGATGGCAGTTCACTTTGCAATGCTCCATTGGAGCAATGCTCCTCTATACAATTCAACTCAATTTTTGATTTGAGGATTTCTTTGGGATACTGTGTGCTGGGTTTGGGCTGGGGACTGAGCATAGGGAAATGAAAATGGCACAATGTTTGTCCTTAAGAAGTTCAGCCCAAACTGGGCTACAAACTCAAATTCTTTCAGGGGCAGCCATGCAGCATGACACCAATGAGTATGACAAGGACTGAGGCCAACTGGAGATGTTCCAATTAAACGGCATTAACAACAAAAATTCCTGCCATATGACCAGAACCCCTCTCTGGGCTGGATTAAGTCTGGCATTATTTTGCAACTCATGGACTAGCTATATTCTAATTTCTTGACCAATATCATATTTTCTCTGTGATTTTTCATATTAAAATTAAAACATAGGACCTTTACCTCTGTGATATGGAAATTTTGATATGGAGGCTTAGGAACTACTGACGGCCATGCTCTGCTTTGAAGGATGCCACTGTAGTAAGGATGGAGTAGGCTTGCAGAGAGAAGCAGAGACAAGAGATGAGGTAATGGAAAGTCCAGATGGCATTCATATCCCTGGTTCCAGTTACCCTAAGGCCCAGTGGTACCTTTCCTGTGATTTGTTCAATGATTTCTTCAGTTATAGAAAATGATACTCTAGAATATCCTTCCAAGATATTTCTCTTTCTCTTTTAGCCAGACCTAGTTTAAGGGGTTTCTGCCACTTGTAACTAAAAGTGACCTGATTAATTCACAGGACTGCCTGTGAACCCAGTAAGGGAGATGAAGGAGGTAGAAAGTCAAAGATGAGAGGATTGGATCCATCCAGAGAGCACACAGCCAGCTGGGGCCATCTATACTCATAAGCCTAAACATAGAGACACGGGTACTCAAAACCAAACAGTTGGAGTCAGAACTAGAAGACAAAAGGATACTAAGGGAATAGGGGGGAAAAAATTGATAAGAAAAAAATTCAGTTCCTATTTGGAACTAAAGCCAAAGCCATAATTAATGAGCTTTCACATGAAAGCTGTTGGAAAATGGATTCTGGTATTTCTCAGTAGGTCAAAGACAGGGCTCTTAAGGAGGGGAAGCTGGGACTAGTTTTCAACAGGAGGAGGTAAAGCTGGAGGTACTGGGGCAGTCTATAGTGTGTACTCACTTCTTTAGATTGTCTCAGAACTTACCTCTTCTCTCATTGGAGGTGGACCAGGATGGCTCTACTGGCTTCATCTTCATCTGGATCTGAACTCTAGGGGTATTGCTACCTTCTTAGTATCAGGGAACATATAACACATCCTGAACATATTCTGTGAACATCTTCCATGCTTTCTATTGCCAGCTCTGTTTAAAAAAACAAACAGGGGCTTCCCTGGTGGCGCAGTGGTTGAGAATCTGCCTGCCAATGCAGGGGACACGGGTTCGAGCCCTGGTCTGGGAAGATCCCACATGCCGCGGAGCAACTAGACCCGTGAGCCACAACTACTGAGCCTGCGCGTCTGGAGCCTGTGCTCCGCAACAAGAGAGGCCGCGACAGTGAGAGGCCCGCGCACCGCGATGAAGAGGGGCCCCCGCTCGCCGCAACTAGAGAAAGCCCTCGCACAGAAACGAAGACCCAACACAGCAAAAATAAATAAATAAATAAATTTATAAAAAAACAAAACAAAACAAAAAAAAAACCAAACAAAAAACACCTTTATTGAGATATAATTCATGTGCTAAACAATTCACCATTTAAGGTATATAATTCAATGGCTTCTAGTGTATTCACAGAGTTGTGCAGCCACAATGACAATATATTGTAGAACATTATCTCCAACCCCAAAAGAAATCCTGTCCCCATTAGCAGTTACTCCTCATTTCTCTCTCAACGGTCCCACTTCCCAGCCCTAGGAAACCACTAATCTGGTTTCTGTCTCATTAGATTTGCCTATTCTGGACATTGCACATAAATAGAATCATATAATATGTGCCTTTTGTGATTGGCTTCTTCCACTTGGCATAGTGTTTTCAATGACCATCTATGTTGTAGATATATGAATAATTCGTGTCTTTATTGCCAAGTAAGAGCCCGTTGTATGGATATACCACATTTTATTTTTCCATTCATCAGCTGATGGACATTTGAATTGTTTCCACTTTTTGGCTATTATGAATAACAGTGCTGTGAACACTCATGTACAACTTTTTGTGTAGATGTATGTTTTCATTTCTCTTGCATATATACCTAAGAATGGAATTGTTGGGTCATGTGGAAACTTTATATTTAACATTTTGGGAAAATGCCAAACTGTTATACAAAGTAGCCACACCATATTACATTCCCAGTGGCAAAGTATAAAGGTTCCAATTTTGCTGTATCCTCACCAACACTTGTTTTATTAAATGTTTTTTCACTGTAGACATCCTAATGGTTATGAAGATATATCTCATTGTGGTTTTTATTTGTATATCCCTCATGGCTAATAACATTGAGCATCTTTTTATGTGCTTATTGGCCATTTATATATCTTCTTTGTAAAGATATCTATTTAGATTCTTTGTCCACTTTTCTTAATGTCTTTATTGGAGTATAATTGCTTTACAATGGGGTGTTAATTTCTGCTGTATAACAAAGTGAATCAGCTATACATATACATATATCCCCATATCTCCTCCCTCTTGCGTCTCCCTCCCTCCCACCCCTCTAGGTGGTCACAAACACCGAGCTGATCTCCCTGTGTTATGCAGCTGCTTCCCACTAGCTATCTAGTTTACATTTGGTAGTGTATATATGTCCATACCACTCTCTCACTTCGTCCCAGCTTACCCTTCTCACACCCCATGTCCTCAAGTCCATTCTCTACATCTGCGTCTTTATTCCTGTCCTGTTCCTAGGTTCTTCAGAACCTTTTATTTATTTTTTTTTAGATTCCATATATATATGTTAGCATATGGTATTTCTTTTTCTCTTTCTGACTTACTTCACTCTGTATGACAGACTCTAAGTCCATCCACCTCACTACAAATAACTCAATTTTGTTTCTTTTTATGGCTGAGTAATATTCCATTGTACATATGTGCCACATCTTCTTTATCCATTCATCTGTCGATGGACACTTAGGCTGCTTCCATGTCCTGGCTATTGTAAATAGAGCTGCAATGAACATTGTGGTACGTGACTCTTTTTGAATTATGGTTTTCTCAGGGAATATGCCTAGTAGTGGGACTGCTGGGTCATATGGTAGTTCTATTTTTAGTTTTTTAAGGAACCTCCATACTGTTCTCCACAGTGGCTGTATCAATTTACATTCCCACCAACAGTGCAAGAGGGTTCCCTTTTCTCCACACCCTGTCCAGCATTTATTGTTTGTAGATTTTTTGATGATGGCCATTCTGACTGGTGTGAGGTGATACCTCATTGTAGTTTTGATTTGCATTTCTCTAATGATTAATGATGTTGAGCATCCTTTCATGTGTTTGTTGGCAATCTGTATATCTTCTTTGGAGAAATGTCTATTTAGCTCTTCTGCCTATTTTTGGATTGGGTTGTTTGCTTTTTGATATTGAGCTGCATGAGCTGCTTGTAAATTTTGGAGATTAATCCTTTGTCAGTTGCTTCATTTGCAAATATTTTCTCCCATTCTGAGTGTTGTCTTTTCATCTTGTTTATGGTTTCCTTTGCTGTGCAAAAGCTTTTAAGTTTCATTAGGTCCTATTTGTTTATTTTTGTTTTTATTTCCATTTCTCTAGGAGCTGGGTCAAAAAGGATCTTGCTGCGATTTATGTCATAGAGTGTTCTGCCTATGTTTTCCTCTGAGAGTTTTATAGTGTCTGGCCTTACATTTAGGTCTTTAATCCATTTTGAGTTTATTTTTGTGTATGGTGTTAGGGAGTGTTCTAATTTCATTCTTTTCCATGTAGCTGTCCAGTTTTCCCAGCACCACTTATTGAAGAGGATGTCTTTTCTCCACTGTATATTCTTGCGTCCTTTATCAAAGATAAGGTGACCATATGTGCGTGGGTTTATCTGTGGGCTTTCTATCCTGTTCCGTTGATCTATATCTCTGTTTTTGTGCCAGTACCATACTGTCTTGATTACTGTAGCTTTGTAGTATAGTCTGAAGTCCGGGAGCCTGATTCCTCCAGCTGTGTTTTTCGTTCTCAAGATTGCTTTGGCTGTTCGGGGTCTTTTGTGTTTCCATACAAATTGTGAAATTTTTGTTCTAGTTCTGTGAAAAATGCCATTGGTAGTTTGATAGGGATTGCATTGAATCTGTAGATTGCTTTGGGTAGTAGAGTCATTTTCACAATGTTGATTCTTCCAATCCAAGAACATGGTATATCTCTCCATCTGTTTGTATCATCTTTAATTTCTTTCATCAGTGTCTTATAGTTTTCTGCATACAGGTCCATTTCTTCTTCCTCTTCCTTTTTAAAAAAAAGTTTGCTCTCTCTCCCTAGATGATCACCTGTACTTGGCAGGTAAGTTACCACATATGTTAATAACTCTAAAATCTGTATCTCTAATCTAGAACTCTTTTTTGATTCTCCACACCCACACATTTACCTGACACCAGTATTGCAGAAAGCCCACAATCAGTATGTTCAAAAGTGAATCAACATTTATCTCCATAACCTGTTCCTCCTCTTCCTATGTTCCCTAGTGGAAGCACCATTCCACAAAGTTGTCAAAGACAGAATCTTGGCATCATTCTGGATCTTTCCTCTCTGTCACTGTGTTAGTTTCATATTGCTGCTATAATAAATTACCACAAATTTAGTGCTTAAATCATACAAATTTAGTGTCTTACAGTTCTGGAGGTCAGAAGTCCAAAATGACTCTCACTGGGCTAAAATCAAGATGTCGGCAGGCCAGCATTTCTTCTGAAGGCTCTGTGGGAGAATCTGTTTCCTTGCTTTTTCCAGCGTCTAGAGGCTACCACTATTCTTTGGCTCGTGGCCTCCTTCCTCCATTTTCAAAGCCAGCAAGGTCAGTCCTCACACTGCCATCTCTGGTTCTCTTTCTTCTGCCCCCTCTTCCACTTTTAAGGACCCTTGTGATTCCACTGGGCCTACCAGGATAATCTAGGATAATCGCCAGGTTTAAAGTCATCTGATTAGCAGCCTAATTCTATCTGCAACCTCAATTCCCCTTTGCCATATAGCCTAACATATTCATAGGTTCCAGGGACATCTTTGGGGGGCTGTGATTCTGCCTACCACACCTTACTTAGCTAATCAAACACTAGGTCTATTAGCTTCTGCCTCCTAAATATGTCTCAATCCCGTCCAATTCCCTTTTCCTCAATTGTCTCCAAAATAATTCAGATCTCATCAACTGTCACCTGAATTATGCTAATAATTTCCTAACTGGCCTCCCAGTCTTTGGCTTTCTCTTTCCCAATCCATTCTACACGACCCTTTCCTGGATGTGGGCTATACTTCTTAACATGGAGTATGGGTCCCTTCACGATATATCCCTTGCTTACAACCCCACCTCCATCTCTTGCTACTATCTCCTTGTGCCTTTTATTTTAGCTACTTCTGAGCTTCTGTCATCTTCTTCCAACACAGTGTACTCTCTCTTACCTCCAGGCCTGCATACCTGCTCCTTAAAACTGCAGTAAATTGTGTTTCAGTTTTCACTTTGCTAAAGTCTACTTTATTTCTCTTTCAGGACTCACTTAAAATATCACTTCCTTTAGGAAGTCTTTTGCTATTCCCCATCCTCCGGAAGTTATGTGTCCCTACTTCCCTATATCAGCACTTACTATTTTTTCATTGTAAGCATCATATCTATCTTGCTTATCATCCCTGGTGTATTTTTAGTGCCTAGCTGGTGCCTGACATATATTAAATTCTCAATATAAATTTGTTGAGTTAGAGAAAAAAATCAGTATGGTCCTTTATCAAATAAAGTGGCCTTGCTTGGTTCAGCCCTGCCTACCTCTTGAAATTCATCCTGCCTGTCTCTCACTCTTCCTTTCTGTGATCCACGCACACTGGCCTCTCAGTGCTGCCAACGGCCCCTGCTCCATGATGCTGTAGGAACATTGCCTACGTTGTACCCTCTCCCTGGAATGAATTCCTGTGCCCATACCTCTCCTGCAGATCTCAGTCCAGGGATCACTTCCTCAGGGAAATTTTTCTTGACTCTCCCCCTTTTATAGACTAAATGTTTGTGCAGCCTCCCCACTTATATGTTGAAACATTAAACTGTGGAGATTGGGCCTTTGGGCAGTAATTAGGTTTTGATGAGGTCATAAGCGTGGGCCCCATGATAGGATTAGTGTCCTTATGAGAAGAGGAAGAGACTAGAGTTATCTTTCTCTCTTCATATGAAGACACAGTGAAAAGGCAGCCATCTGCACCCAGGAAAAGGGTCTTCATCAGACACTGAATTGGCTGGTACTTTGATCTTGGAATCCCAGCCTCCAGAACTGTGAGAAAAAAATATCTGTTGTCTATGGTATTAAGCCCCCCAGTCTATGGTATTTTGTTACGGTTTACAGCAGTCTGAGCTAAGACACACCCCATCTCCTTTCCCAGTCAAGCTCTCTTGTTATATATTCTTCAAAAACATTTATGTTAGAGCCATTATCTCAGTATTTATGCATTCATTAGAGAGGATATTTAATTAATGTTCATCTCATTAACAGACTAGGTTCCATAAGAACAGGAACTATTTTGACTTATCATTTTAGTCCCATTCAGCCACCAATAAATATTTGTTGGATTAAAAAAAAGGAATGAATGAATCCTTTTATCCTCTGAGTTTCTCCCTTTTTCTCTCCCTTTCTCCTTTTCTCTACTCTTCACTGTGCTAGCTAGGGCAACTTATCATAAACACATGAGCACAAAAGTGTTTCTTTGTCTACATTAGAATAGCTATATAAGACTCGTGAGATTGTCTGGACCAATCTCCATACCAGGCAGAAGTTCATTCACCCAGCCTGAGGCTTGGGCTGATAACTTATGAACTTTTTCAGTTGCTGGCAGCTCATGACATTTCAATTTGTTATATTTTTCAACAGTTCTGCTTGTTTGAAAACTCTCCATTTACCAAACCAACAACCATCTTCTTAAATTCCCCCCATTTATCCCATTTCAGCCCTCTGCAGCAATACATGATAAAGTTATTCTCTCTTCTACATGACTCCCTTCATATTTTTATAGGCAGGTATTAGGGACTCTCTTCTGTTGCCCAAGACTCTTGTCTAGGTTCCATTCCTTTCAACAATTGCCATTCTGTTTGTGTTTGGTGGCTCTTCTCTTGCTTCTTTCCCTATCTCCTTCCTTCTCCCACCCTTACTTCCTTCTTCCCATTTTTCCTTTCCTCTTCCCTTCCTCCCCATTCCCTCCTCTCCTTTTCTATTTTCTTTCTTTCCTTCCTTTCTCCTGTTTCCTCTTCCCCTTGTCCTTTTGTTTCCCTCTGCGCTTCCCTTCCCTCCTCCCTTTCCCTACTTCATTTCCCAAATAATATAAAGCAACTAGGTGATCTCTAGTTCTCATTTTTCTCTTAAAGATCAGACCTACCCTGATCATCACAGTGGACAGGGAAGGAAGGAGAGAGGGACATCCCCAGCTGTGAGTTATTTTGATAAGAGTGACAGTTGTGCTTTCATCCAAACTGTGGACGAAAATGTTGAACAGGATTGAGCTATGTATAAAAACCTGGGAATCCTACTAAAATTTCCCTTCAAGTTAATACTGATCCATTAATCAACACTCTCAGTTATTAATATGCCATCACCAAAGCCATGTGGAAAATGTGAATGATAATGTAATCACCAGGAAATCTTGAAAGCTAGATTTAATATTTCAGAGAAATCCATTCATTCATTTATTCACTCAATTAAGTGCCCACTTCATATGGAGCCCTGACATTTTAAACTGATATTTTGGTAATGGCAGCTATAATAGAGCTTTGAAATTTCAGAATGTCAAGCTTCTGTCCACCCAGAAGTCATGTAATTAGTTTCTTGTCTGTTTTGATACATTCAGAAAATATATCATAGTCACTGATCAATTTTGTATTTGATCCTGGGTCCTTCTGCTTTAACTTTAGAATTTCCATTCATCGACTCATCTGACATGTAAGTGCATTGCTGTGGTGGGTGCTTCCATCTTCCTGGCTAAATAAAATGGATATTGTGACCATCTCTTTTCATTAGGTCAGCTATGCTGCTTTAGCATCCCAGAAGAAGCAGTCAAGGCTCTAGAATGCATGAATGATTGGAATCTGTGAATCATTGCCAGTGTTCCTGGATCTTTTACCAAGGGGGTGGCCCTGAACAAGTGCCAGATATCAGCGCAGATCAGTTCCCAGTTGCACTGGGATACTTTATTTAAAACTACAGTTTTTCCAAAAGTGTGATAAGGACATACTTCCTTTCTTTCCAACCCCCTGTTCAAGTGATCATCAAATCTTGTCATTTTTTTCTACCTCTTAACTCTCTTTGGTGTTTGTCTTCCCATCTCCATCCTTCTTGCTACTACTTTATCTAGATTATCATCATCTTCCGTCTGAATTGCAGCCAGAATATTCTAGCAGGGCTCCCTTCTTCCTGCCTTGCCTTCCTCCTGATATTGTTCACAATGTAGCAAGAGCGATATTTCTAAAACATAAATCAACTCAAGTCATTCTCCTGCTCAAAAACCTTCAGTAGCTCCCTGTTGCCTACAGATGTAGGCCTAATCTTTTATCAAGACATTCAAGGCCATTTGTGATTTGGTTCTAACCTTCCTCTATTGCATGACCTTTCCCCATTCTCTGTATAGTTCCTTTGGCTCCCTCCATTTCCTTGAATGTATTACCTTTGCACTTGCTAGTGTTCTGTCTGAATACCCTACTTTCTCCGTCTTCTGGCTGACTACCCAAGAGTCCATGCAAACACATCAGAGATGCTCCCTGGGACACCCCTGCCTCACCAGACCCAGGCAGAATTGGACATTCCTTCCTTTTGTTTTTATGTTTCTTTAAATTAGGCTATTAGCAGATTACTTCTCTCTTGAGTTAAGGGGTTATGATTTTATTTTGTCTATCCCTAACAACTGAAACATAGCAGGTGCGTACTATATATTTGTTGAGTTAATTCATAAATACCATCACACTAGAAAACACTTATGTGGTCCTTATTCTGGATCAGGCACTGTTCTAAGCACTCTATACATGTTACCTATTTAAGGAGTGAATGTGTACAGCCTGGTGGCCTCTTTGGTTCATATGCGCTGCCTATGACTTAAGTGTCACAGAAATGTGAAACCCACTCTAGCAGCCCTTCTGTCACCAATTTGAACCCCCATTTCCTTGCTTCTACTTTTCTCAGCTCACTAATGACATCCCTGAACGCTTCAGTCTATCTCAGTTCTAAAAACAATCCGCTGTTAAGGCAGGAAGTTTCAAGAAGCCCCAGTCCTCCTCCCCAATGAGTGGTAGTGTCAGGCCCAAGCAGTGACCACAAGTTCCAAGCCGTGCTGTCAGTGGCTTTGCAGCCCATCTGACCCAGAGTGTGGTATCTGAACAGTGACCCTATAATCTGTGTTTATCAAGCTCTCTATTCCTTTCTCAGACCTTGAAATTGTCCATCCTGGAATTGTCCCCTTGTACCCAGTTTTCTAACTTCAATATTCCCTCGTCCTCTATTCCTCAGGTGCCTCAATCAGTGGGACTAAACTTCTGACTTAGTCCCTATTCCAAGGGGCTTAGTCATTAAATGACTTTCTCAAGATCACATAGCCAGTAAGTGGTGGAACCAAGATTCAAATTAGTAACATTCTGATTCCAAACATAAAATAGCTCTTTCTCTGTAAATTGGAGGAAGAAACACTTGGGACAAGCACAGAAGTGTTTCTGGGCCCCTAAAGGAGGTTGAGTTCATGCTAAGTGCTCAATCAGTACTCCTTGTTTTGGATGTTGATCTAGTATCACTGCATAAGCCTCTCTTATTGATTGCGGCCAAGGCAATGATAAAATTATGAAGTGGAACCAATCAAAAGCTTCTCTGAACTTGGAAAGCCTTGTAGGTATATAACTGGGGGTTGCCAAAGGCGACAGAAGATGTGGTTAAAAGCACATTCAAACCCAGTGAAAGGCTGACAGTTGCTGGAACAACTTTCCCCAAGTAGGTGAGGGTATTTGAGTGTGGGGAACAGATATAAATTCCGTGTAAACAATGGTGAGCTTGAGCTGCCCTGAGGTCACAGAAACTGTGAGGCAGCTGATGAGCCAGGAGAGGCTACAAAGGGAGAGACACAGCAACGGCATCAGGAGAGAGGGCAGGTGCCATAGGAGACCAAGTCAAGGGGAACCTTTCTAAAGAAGATACCATCCTCACGATGGGAAGTGGCTAGAGCAGAAGATAACCCTTCATCTATAGCAGGGGTTGGTTAGCAGTGCATATGGGGTGGGCACAGCAGTTTCTGAATGAGTGAGCATACAACTGAATGGTCCCATGGACGTGAAAGTGAGCACGTGTGATCTGAATAAGCACCTTTAACATCAGAATGGGCTTGTGAAACATCTGTGTGCGTTGTGAAACATGTATGAACATGTGTAAGGTCTGAGTGAACAGGTATTGATATATTATCTGAAAAAGGGTAGGTGACATCTAAACACGTGAGTGTGGAAGATCAAAATGAATAGTTTAACATATGGAAGATTTAGGTAAGCATTTTTAACAACACAGCGAACATGTGTATCATCTCAGCGAGCATGTGTAGTGTCTGATGAGAGTTTGTGATGTCTCAGTTGTGACTTTCTGAATAAGCACGAGCATGATCTGAATATCAGTGTGTAATGTTTGAGCTATTTACTATCTAAATGAATCTGTTTTTAAAACAACTAACATGTGTAACATTTTAGTGAACGTGTGTGTCACCTGTGTTAGTAGAACATATGAATGAGGATGTGTAACATCTAAGTTGGTGGGTCTCAAAATTGAGCGTGTGCCAGAATCACCTACAGGACTTGTTAAGCACACATTGCTGGGAACTCTTCCCCAGAGTTTCTGAATCAGAAGGTCTGGGGTTAGGCCCAAGAATATGCATTCAGATGATCCTGGTGCTGCTGGTCTGGGAACCACATTTTGAGAACTACTGTTTTAAGTATGAGTGATACCTATGTGTAGCGTTTCAGTGAGCTGATTAACAGCTACATGGGCACATGGCAGATCTAAGTGAACACATGTAACATTTAAGGGACATATGTATCACCTGAACAAACACTGTGAAAGCTATACAAGCACACGTAACATTGGAATGATGTGTGAGGAACATAAGTGAACCTCAATATGTTTGCAAAAACATCTGAATAAGTGTGTATAAATATGAGGACACATGGAATATCTGAATGAGTGTGAGTACCATCTGAGTAGATATATCTGGACGGTGTGTATGTGTTTTACATCTGAAGGCACTCATTGTCCATATGACTAGATAGACATCTGTGCAAATAATTACCATGCATTCTGGAAAATGCAGCAATGAGTGTCCAGGGAATAAAGATGCACAAGAAACAGTAGCTACACTAGGAGCAGAAGCTACTAGAGGAGAATGGAGGTGGAAGATGACCTGTGAGGTCTGTTTTAAGGACTGATTAGGTCTATAGCTACACCACCCTGAATGTGCTGCTTCTCATCTGATCTTAGAAGCTAAGCAGGGTCGGGCTTGGCTAGTATTTGGATGGGAGACCACCTGGGAATACCCAGTGCTGTAGGCTTTTTTTTTTTTTAAGCTGATTAGGAATTCTCTAGAATGACAGGAGGAGGTAGGTGGGGAAAGTCTTTCTGTAAGAGGGCACAGCATAAGCAAAGGCATAACACAGAATAGCTTGGTGTGTTTGGGGAACCAAAAGTAGTTTGGGATTTCGAGAATAAAATATGATGTGGGAGCAGGGGCTGAGGCTAGAGGGTTCCCAATGGATCAGATCATGAAGATCCTTATGAGTCATGATACAGAATACGGTGTTCTTTTCCTCCCAGTAAATGATACAAAATCAATGAATTAGTTTTAGGCAGGGGATTAATGTCATGGGTTTATGTTCAGAAATATCACTCTGGAGCGTGAATGGAAGATAGATTGGGAATGGAGCAGGAAGTCTACTACAACGTCTGTTATATTTACGACAGATGATGAGGTCTTAAACTATAACAAATGCAGTGGAAAATAAGGGACAAAATTAGGATCTATTTTAGGAGATAAAAGTCCACAGGACTTGTGGACCTGTGCACTGGTGGGTCATGAGTCTCAGGTGGAAGGAATGGGAGAGACGGAATATGGGAGAATGGATTGGAAAGAATCATATATTTGGTATTAGATACCTTCAATTTAGGTGCTTCTTCGACATTCAGAGAGGGATGTTGTACACTTGGGTCTGGAGCTCAGGGGACAGTCCAGGCCAAAGACAGAAATTTGGAAATGATTAGTTAGTGATAACTACACTCATGGGAATGGCCAGACGTTGGTGAGAAGACTAAAGAGCAAAGAGGCCAAAGATGGGGAAGCCCAGGATCATCAGCATTTGAGGGGTAGGCAAATGAAGACTCAAGCAGAAGGAAATTAGGTGGAATGTTAAAAAGGTAGAGGCATGCAGAATCATGTGACCTCATGAAACATCGAGTTCCTTTAAAAGTTGGGGTAAATCCATTTCATTTAAATAATTTGCCGATGGTTCTGGATTGAGAGTGGGCATTTCAAGAGGGAGTCCCGCGTTCCATCCTGGCTGTGCTACTAGGTACTTTTGTGGCCTTGGTTCATTGATTTGAGTCTCTGGGCCTCAGTTTTAAAATATGAAAAATGATAAGGCAATCTTGACTGTGAGAGAACAAGAGCTTGGTAGTTTCTGTTTTGCCCGTGAACAAGAGTTTAAAGACTGTCCTTGGAACTCTTGTTAACAAGGGCAAGTTCTGGAGTTGCTCAGTCCTGGGTTAAAATCCTGAAGGCATTCATTTCCTAGTTCTTTGACCCTGGGTAAATTACTTAATCCCTCTAAGCCTCAGTTTCCTATAAAATAAGTCAAACAGTAGTGGGTTGTTTTTGTGTGAGTATTTAAAGAGACAAGCCACCTAAACTGCTTAGCACAATGCCTGGTACAGAGTAAGTGTTCAAACAAACAAACCCATCAACAGCAGCAACAGAACCCACGAATTCATGACAATGGAGGAAGTTAAATTAGATCATCCCTGAAGTCTTTTTCAGCCCAACACTCTTTGTGCCTGTTTCTCTTTTTGTCTGTGATCCTGGAATGAGACACTCAGTAGACATTTATGACCTAAATATTGACTAGGAAGAAGGATTTGGTTTCTGATTTCTGACATATATTACACAGTCAAGAAAAAATAATTCCGATGGAAAAAAAATTGACATAAAATGCAAATACACTAAAAAAAAATATGGCTCACCAGACAGTGCCCCTCCTCCTCTCCCCGTGAGGCATCTGAGGATCCTGTGCTGCACAGAATCCAAAGAGCATCTTCCACTAATGACCTGTAATAAATTGTTTCCTCGATGCATTCACTGGGACAGGTGATTATTTGTTTCTCAAAATATAGCAGTAAAATAAGAAGCAGTCATGGGCTTAGGGAAAATGTGGTGGCTGATTATTCCTCTTCCTTTTTTTTTTTTTTAACATCTTTATTGGAGTATAATTGCTTTATTGTTGTGTTAGTTTCTGCTGTATAGTGAAGTGAATCAGCTATATGTGTACATATATCCCCATATCCCCGCCCTCTTGTGTCTCCCTCCCACTCTCCCTATCCCACCCCTCTAGGTGGTCACAAAGCACCGAGCTGATCTCCCTGTACTATGCAGCTGCTTCCCACTAGCTATCTATTTTACATTTGGTAGTGTATATATGTTCATGCCACGCTCTCACTTCGTCCCAGCTTACCCTTCCCCCTCCCCGTGTCCTCAAGTCCATTCTCTACATCTGCGTCTTTATTCCTGTCCTGCCCCTAGGTTCTTCATATCCATTTTTTTAAATTAGATTCAATATATATGTGTTTTTGTTTTTCTCTTTCTGACTTACTTCACTCTGTATGACAGACTCTAAGTCCATCCACCTCATTATAAATAACTCAATTTCGTTTCTTTTATGGCTGAGTAATATTCCATTGTATATATGTGCCACATCTTCTTTATCCATTCATCTGTTGATGGACATCTAGGTTGCTTCCATGTCCTGGCTATTGTAAATAGTGGTGCAGTGAACACTGTGGTACATGACTCTTTGAATTATGGTTTTCTCAGGGTATATGCCCAGTAGTGGGATTGCTGAGTCATATGGTAGTTCTATTTTTAGTTTTTTAAGGAACGTCCATACTGTTCCCTAGTGGCTGTATCAATTAACATTCCCACCAACAGTGCAAGAGGGTTCCCTTTTCTCCACACGGTCTCCAGCATTTATTGTTGGTAGATTTTTTTTTCTCTCTTTCTTTTTAACATCTTTACTGGAGTATAATTGCTTTACAATGGTGTGTTAATTTCTGCTTTATAACAAGGTGAATCAGCTATACATATACATATATCCCCATATCTCCTCCCTCTTGCATCTCCCTCCCACCCTCCCCATCCCACCCCTCTAGGTGGTCACAAAGCACCGAGCTGATCTCCCTGTGCTATGCAGCTGCTTCCCACTAGCTATCGATTTTACATTTGGTAGTGTATATATGTCCATGCCACTCTCTCACTTTGTCCCAGCTTACCCTTCCCCCTCCCCGTGTCCTCAAGTCCATTCTCTAGTAGGTCTGCGTCTTTATTTCCTGTCCTGCCTCTAGGTTCTTCATGACCTTTTTTTTTTTTTTTAGATTCCATATATATGTGTTAGCATACTGTATTTGTTTTTCTCTTTCTGACTTACTTCACTCTGTATGACAGTCTCTAGGTCCATCCACCTCACTACAAATAACTCAATTTCGTTTCTTTTTATGGCTGAGTAATATTCCTTTGTATATATGTGCCACATCTTCTTTATCCATTCATCTGTTGATGGACACTTAGGTTGCTTCCATGTCCTGGCTATTATAAATAGAGCTGCCATGAACATTGTGGTACATGACCCTTTTTGAATTATTGTTTTCTCAGGCTATATGCCCAGTAGTAGGATTGCTACTAGTAGTGGGATTGCTGGGTCGTATGGTAGTTCTATTTTTAGATTTTTAAGGAATCTCCATACTGTTCTCCATAGTGGCTGTATCAATTTACATTCCCACCAACAGTGCAAGAGGGTTCCCTTTTCTCCACACCCTCTCCAGCATTTATTGTTTGTAGATTTGTTGATGATGGCCATTCTGACTGGTGTGAGGTGATACCTAATTGTAGTTTTGATTTGCATTTCTCTTATGATTAATGATATTGAGCATTCTTTCATGTGTTTGTTGGCAATCTGTATATCTTCTTTGGAGAAATGTCTATTTAGGTCTTCTGCCCATTTTTGGATTGAGTTATTTGTTTTCTTGATATTGAGCTGCATGAGCTGCTTGTATATTTTGGAGATTAATCCTTTGTCAGTTGCTTCATTTGCAAATATTTTCTCCCATTCTGAGGGTTGTCTTTCCATCTTGTTTATGGTTTCCTTTGCTGTGCAAAAGCTTCTAAGTTTCATTAGGTCCCATTTGTTTTTATTTCCATTTCTCTAGGAGGTGGGTCAAAAAGGATCTTGCTGTGATTTATGTCAAAGAGTGTTTTTCCTATATTTTCCTCTAAGAGTTTTATAGTGTCTGGTCTTACATTTAGGTCTTTAATCCATTTTGAATTTATTTTAGTGTATGGTGTTAGGAAGTGTTCTAATTTCATTCTTTTACATGTAGCTGTCCAGTTTTCCCAGCACCACTTATTGAAGAGGCTGTCTTTTCTCCATTGTATATTCTTGCCTCCTTTATCAAGGAAAAGGTAATCATAGGTGTGTGGGTTTATCTCCAGGCTTTCTATCCTGTTCCATTGATCTGTATTTCTGTTTTTGTGCCAGTACCATACAGTCTTGATTACTGTAGCTTTGTAGTACAGTCTGAAGTCCAGGAGCCTGATTCCTCCAGCTCCGTTTTTCTTTCTCAAGGTTGCTTTGGCTATTTGGGGTTTTTTGTGTTTCCATACAAATTGTGAAATTTTTTTGTTCTACTTCTGTGAAAATTGCCATTGGTATTTTGATAGGGATTGCACTGAAGATGTAGATTGCTTTGGGTAGTATAGTCATTTTCACAATATTGATTCTTCCAATCCAAGAACATGGTCTATCTCTCCATCTGTTTGTATCATCTTTAATTTCTTTCATCAGTATCTTATAGTTTTCTGAGTACAGGTCTTTTGTCTCCTTAGGTAGGTTTATTCCTAGGTATTTTATTCTTTTTGTTGCAATGGTAAATGGGAGTGTTTCCTTAATTTCTCTTTCAGATTTTTCATCATTAGTGTATAGGAATGCAAGAGATTTCTGTGCATTAATTTTGTATCCTGCTACTTTACCAAATTCATTGACTAGCTCTAGTAGTTTTCTGGTAGCATCTTTAGGATTCTCTATGTATAGTATCATGTCATCTGCAAACAGTGACAGCTTTACTTCTTCTTTTCTGATTTGGATTCCTTTTATTTCTTTTTCACCTCTGATTGCTGTGGCTAAAACTTCCAAAGCTATGTTGAATAATAGTGGTGAGAATGGGCATCCTTGTCTTGTTCCTGATTTTAGAGGAAATGGTTTCAGTTTTTCACCATTAAGAACAATGTTGGCTGTGGCTTTGTCATATATGGTCTTTATTATGTTGAGGTAGGTCCCCTCTATGCCTACTTTCTGGAGAGTTTTTATCATAAATGGGTGTTGAATTTTGTTGAAAGCTTTTTCTGCATCTATTGAGATGATCATATGGTTTTTATTCTTCAGTTTGTTAATAAGGTGTATCACATTGATTGATTTGCATATATTGAAGAATCCTTGCATTCCTAGGATAAGCCCCATTTGATCATGTTGTATGATCCTTTTAATGTGCTGTTGGATTCTGTTTGCTAGTATTGTGTTGTATTGTGTTCCTTTTATCACACCTGGTCAGAGCGTCTCATTACTTCCTTTATGAGAATCGCATGGTTAGCATTTTTTCATATGTACATTATCTAGAAAAATGTGAGATGGACAAAAAGTGGGTTATTAACATGGATCCCCGACTAAATTTAGGACCCAGCAAGGTGGAAAGATAAAGAAGTCTGACTCAAAGCCTGTGGCACAGGGAAAGTGAGAAGATGAGATCTCACCTTTGTGGTGACAGTGTCTGTTTTGCAATGCAAAACCATCCTCACCTCCATGAAAAGGGAGGCTAAAGAGACCAAGTGGATTAAAGGCTGCACCCAGGAAAGGAGTAAGAGTTGGGTTTTACCTTCTGCTCATTTTATTTTTATTTGTGAAAAAACCTAGAATTTCATTTCAAGGTATTATTTGAGTTGCTTGCCTCTGTATAAGTCCTCCACCCTAATTCCTCACACTTTGCCCAGCTTACCTGCTTGAAATACAACCTCGTTGCTCTCAAACCCTGAAAACACTATAATTATTATGTAAATGTATTTTGGAACACACATTTTTATATGCTAGCATTTAAGAAATTTTAAGGAACTATAGTCTGATAATATATGGGATAGACTTAAAGACAGTTTGTCAGAGATAATTTACTCTTTGTTCTGTGTGTGTGTGTGTGTGTGTATGTGTCTGTGTTTAGTTTTGATCATAGTTCACATTTATTGAGCATTTTGAATCCCGGTGGTTTTCCAAGTTCTTTATCATCCTCACAGTTAGGACCCCATTCTTTTTGTTTTTTACATCTTTATTGGAGGATAATTGCTTTACAATGTTGTGTTAGTTTCTGCTGTATAACAAAGTGAATCAGCTATATGTATACATATATCCCCATATCCCCTCCCTCTTGTGTCTCCCTCCCACCCTTCCTATCCCACCCTAGTTCTTATGTGGTCACAGAGGTGGTCACAAAGCACCAAGCTGATCTCCCTGTGCTCTGTAGCTGCTTCCCACTAGCTATCTATTTTACATTTGGTAGTGTATATATGTCCATGCCACTCTCTCACTTTGTCCCAGCTTACCCTCCCCTGCCCCCGTGTCCTCAAGTCCATTCTCTACATAGGACCCCATTCTTAAGACTCCTAGGATACTGTTAGAGCCCACAGTTAGGACAATTATTTCCCCCATTCTGTAGTTGAGAGAACTGAGGTTAGTTATGCAAAGTTATTCACCCAAAGTCACATAGCTAGATAGTGGTGGAGTAGGATTTGAACACAGGTCTGCCTGATTCCCAAACCCACTCTTTGAGCCACTGCACAGTACTTGTGCTTACAAAAAAGCATATGCAAGTAAATTAAACCTTAAGAAATGCACATTCTTTTACCCATTGCTGCTTGTGTTTTGCTTAGCTTGCTGCAGCCACTTTGTGCATTCCTTTATTATAATACTTATTGCTTTGTATTATAATTAGGTTATGTTTCTTTCATTCTTTACTGGTGGTTCTTGACTTTTCTTGTGTGGTAAGGGATGGTACTGGCAGTCATGAACCCCTTTGAGGACTTATCAATGTTTGGACCTCTCTCAAGCAAAATGTGTGTGCATTTAGACTGGGTTAATGCTCTAGTGATTACTTATGTAACATTATATATTTCCCCCATCAAAATATAATTTGAGTGTTCTTAGATTTTCCAGACCTATGAGATCACTCTTTTATTTAGTATCTTAATACTAAATACTTCATAAAGGAAATCTAGTCCCCTTCTGAAAACATCTGAGTGTTTGCTATAAATGCTTCTGAGTTTTTGTTGTCATATGTCACCTCTGGGTCCAGCTGCATGCAGCTCCAGAACCAGCTTTGGAGAATGGGTGACACGCTTAGTAAGGACCTGAGGATAGCTTGAGGTAATTTAAGAAGGGACAAAAAGGAAAAACTAATAGTTGAGCATCAGACACAACTCTTCCTCAAATTTCTTATTGGATACTTTACCTGATATATGGCCATCTTGTTGAGGAAACAGAATAAATGGATGAATGAAAGAATAAATCTATAGACCCTTTAGATATTAATGAACTGGGTAGTTCCAACCAACCCTTACACAAGACTGTAAGGTCCTTAAGGGCAAAGATTTCTTCTACATTCTTCACCACTCTATACCCATAAACTGATGCTCAAAAACTATTTGTTAAATATATTAATAGAATAAATCCACGAACCCACATACATTGGTACACTAAAGAGAAGATTAGCTCCTCTTTTTTAAACTTCTTCCTTTAAAACCAGGCTAGAAGCCCTTAAAAGAATATTTCCAAATACAAGAGCATTACTCCTCCCAAAGAGAATTCTGCCATCACCTCTTTAATGCTGTTTATAGAATACCACTCTTTCCCACTTATCACATTTCTAGTTATTCTATCTTTTCCATAGACTATAAGCTTATATACTTGATGAGGGTAGGAACCACTACTTTATCTGTATACCATTGTATTTCCAGGTTTTAGATGGAGATAATAAATATTTGTTGAGGGAGACTTATTGTATCAATGAATGGATGATTAAATCAACCAGTTGATCCATCCATGAACCATGGGTTGGCTTAGATTGTAAACATCTTGCAAAGGCTTATTCCATTTTGTATTCCTGACCTATACCATAGAATCTGGCACAGAGTAGGTGTTTGATAGATGCTTGTTGAATGAAATAAACACATGCATAAATGACAGTCTTGGGTAAGTAGTGTGATTCGATAATTTATTGTCCAACTTGGGACTCTTTGTTCCTGAAGGCAGGCACCATTTGTAATTATGCCAGGATATCAGGCATAGACCAGAACTTCCCAGACACACTGGGAAATTTGGTCACCCTATGGATCAAGATGTTACCAACAAAGTAGATTTTTGTTTAGGGAAAATAAAAGCCAATTCATTGCAGTGCAGTTCCCCTGAACATTTTTTAAATACCACCCCATGCCATAAATTAACTCTAAATAATTAAGCTACACATATTATTTACTTTGGAAGTCCCAAGATCCTTCCTATCTCCAAGAGGTCCTAAAAACTGGAGGGCAGGCTCAAAACATCCCAGAGAGCAATTGGGCATTTGCCTGCCGGCCGGAGGGGTAAATTGTTATATAACGATTTGCATTTTTGCTTTTTTAACCTATGGAAAGAGAATAAACATTCCCCTGGGAATACTGCTCTCCTAACCCTCTTGCTTACCGCAAATGTTCCCAGCCTGCTTTGGTCTGAAGTTTCTTCCTAAGGCGTCTCTGGATCGTAGTGCAGCCTTCACCTCTATCCACTTTAGGATTAGATCCATTTATGTAGCTCAGACTAGAACTAGCTAGTCTCCAGAGCCCATGGTGTTGGGAATGAACTGGGGCTACAATTGCATTCTGGTTTATGGGCTTCAACTCCCATTTGTGGACTGCAGAATCCTCTGATCAAACTAACTTTCAGGCAGCGTGGAAGAGTGACTTTAGAGTTAGAAGAAAAGGCTGTGGGCTAAAGTCATACTCTGCTCTTCAGATGTTTGTGTGAACCTGAGGAATTCATGTAACCTTTCTGAGCCCCTTTTTACTCCTATGAAAAGAAGTTATGTTGTGAAGGTTACAATATTAAGGGAACCTTAATGTGAAGGTGCTTTATAAACTGTAAGGGACAGTACAGAAACTGTGAAGGCCTAAACAGATAAACAGATAAACATCTTGTAGCTGCTCTGGACATCATCAGTGATAACATTAGGATGCTGCCGGGTTCTACACTACTGTTTGTCCTTCTCTTTAGAAAACAGTTAATAATGTCAGTGAAGTCCAATAAGTTAATTTTGCCTATTTTTTAACTTGACATTAATGAAATTATATTGTACATATTCTTGGATTTTATTTCTTCTTACCGTAATATTCCTGTAATTTAATTCTATTTCGTATTGCTCTGTATGGTCAAAATTCACCCATCTTCAATGCTATTAAGTATTTCATGGCTTTGTTTTCTTTTTTGTTATTGTTATTACACACAATAGTCCTATGAACATTCTTTAACTTGTGTCCTTGTGTGAAAGTGCAAGAATTTAAGGGAAAATTTTGAGTTGTAAATAATTCACATCTTTAGTTTTACTAGGTTATGTCTAATTATTTTCTTCAATGGGTAAAATAAATTGAAATACCACTAGGAGCATGTGAATTTTCTAATTCCTACATATCCTAGCCAACACTTGATATTGTTCAGCTTTTAAATATTTGCTAATCTGGTGGTTATAAATGGTACTGTATTATGGTTTCAGTTTATATTTTCCTGATTACAAAGAGGGTAATTATTATTTAATACATTTATCCACTATTTGGATTCCCTACTCTGAAGTACCTAGTCACGTCTTCTGCCTATTTTTCTACTTGATTGTCTTTTTCTTATTGATTTGTTGGTGTTCTTTATATTTTTGGGGCACTAATGAATTGTTAGTTATATGTGTGGCAAATATCTTCTCTCAACTTGTGGTTTGAGTTTCAGCGCATTTTTAAAAAATTTTTATGCTGGAAGAAGTTTTTATTTTTTCCCCTGTGTGATCAAATTTAACTATTTCTTTTAATTGTCAACCCATTTGTGTCATATTTAAGAAAACATATACTACCTTGGCTCATAAAATATTCTCCTGTATTGTCCTCTAAACGCTGTAGAATTTTGCCTTTTGCATTTAAGTCTTAAATCTACTTGGAATTAATTATGGTATATGATATGAGATGGGACAAATTTAATTTAATTTTTCCTATGGATAACTAGTCCAAATGCCTGTTTTATGGAAAGGCCATTCTTTTCTATAGATTTTCAGTGCAGGCTCATATTTCCATGTATCTGTGGGTCTGTATTTCCAAGTAGCATTTTAAAAAGAGAAACTGAATCATCCTCATTGAAGCTCTCATTTACTGAGAGCTTAGTTTGGGCTAGGAACTCTGCTAAAAGCTGTTTATATGCATTGTTTTATTTGCCCTTCAAATAATCCTGTTGAGATCGGTAGGCACTATTCATTTTATCCCCATTTTACTGATGAGTAAACTGAATATCATACATGAATTATATAAATTAAGTAATCAGCTTTTCCTACTAAGGAGTAGAGACTAGCAATGAACTCTATATTAAAGACATGTTTATTTTGCAAGGCACCATTTTGGTTTGAGAAATCAGAATGTATCCTTAAAACCTTGAGTTTTCATTAGTTATCTATTGAGAACCTACTGTATAGTGCAGGGAACTCTACTCAGTGCTCTGTGGTGACCTAAATGAGAAGGAAATCCAAAAAAGAGGGGATATACGTATACATATATGATTCACTTTGCTATACAGTATAAACTAACACAATATTGTAAAGCAACTATACTCCAAAAAAAAAAAAAACCCTGAGTTTTTAAAAATGCCTTTTTGAAGCTTTAAATTTTATTTCAATTACAGTTGGGAAAATGATTATAAGCACACTTCCTGCTCACCTCTGCTCCTGCCATGCCATCTCAAAAAGCTTTTTATGGAGTATTTTGCCAGAATCTGCTCCTTTTATAGGGGTTAATGCATTCATTTAACTGTGCAAACAGACTGTTCTCTGATGTAAATTCATGTAAGGAATGAAGCAAAACTATTTATTATTAATCACAGTTACATTAAATGAATGTGCTTCTTAATGCCTGCAGTCGGGTGATCCAGTCAGCTTTATAGGGCTTTACTATTATTTTTAACATAAGTGATGATTAAAAATGTATTTAATGTATTCACTTCAACCTAAGGCTGGTATATTCAATGTAACATATGTCTAAAAACCCCACTGGACACAAGAATTCCTTTATTATAGAAATTCCACCTGTAGAGGAAATGCCTGATCTCTAGGATTGTTCTCTATTTAGAGACATCTCATCTGTTTATGAAATGACTAAAGTGCGCCCTATAAATAAAATCTGAATGTTCGTATACTTTTGTGTACACACACACACACACAGAATTCCTGCCTCTGGTTCAGTTATTACGGCTAAGTAACATTTTTTGTACCTTTTATACACCTTACCCCACCCACAAAAACATGTAGAATAAAATAAAATCTTAATTGGCCATTAAATTGGAGATTTGTAATATATGCATAACCTTCCTTTTCAGGAAGGTCAGTTGAACTTTGGGAGAGAGCAAATTCCAGAAGACCAAAACTTAGAGAAAAATTTCCTGTTTTTGGTATGTTTTTCCTGTTAGATCTTAGTTTGCTGCAGTTTTTTTCTATATTTTTCATTCTGGCATTTTTTAAATGGGGAGAATCATACAGTCATAACATGTCAGAACTGAATGAGACCTTAGAAATCTTCTCATTCAGAGATCCTCAAAGTATAATTCATGGATCCACAAGACCTTTGCAAGGGGTCCACAAGGTAAAAATTATTTCATAATAATACCAAGATGCTACCTGCATCTTCACTCTCACTAGTGTAAAGTGAGTTTCCCAGAGGCTACGTGGCATGTGTTATCACAACAGATGGAATGTAGACATAGACAAGAGAATCCAGCTGTCTCCCACTTACTAAACATGAAGAAGATTTGCAGCAATGTAGGAGAGCTGCTCTTATAATTGTTTTCTGTTTTGGAAAACCTAGTTATTTTTCAATAATATGTTTTTATGTTAACCTGCATTGGGTTTATTAATGTTACCCTTGAATTAATAAATAGTTTAAAATTTTCTCAGTTTTAATTACCAACATAGTAAAATAGATTGAAATAACCCACAAAACAAAAGCTCTTTTGGGTCCTTAATAATTTTTAAGAGTGTAATGGGATCCTGAGACAAAAAAAAAAGGGAGAAACTTTCATCTACTTTAGCTTAATGCCACCATTTTGCAGTAAAGAAATGGAGACCTAGACTTCCTCAAGTATGTAATTGTTGCATTTAAATCAGCATTTTTTCTCGTCTCTCTTTGACATTGCTAATCGTTTCTCTTGCAGATATGTATCTATGGCGCTGCTGTATGTACTTCTGGCCTGGGGCACAATCATAGCTTCACAGAAAGTATTCAGATATACTCATTGAATCAATGGTTATTATGAATTTTTAGAAATCCTTCTAGTATGTTCTTCAAGGGGTATAGGGAGGAGGTTCCTGCCCAGAGCACTTGGTGTTGATGTTTTAGCATTTCCACAGAAAGATTAAGAGTAAGTTAGTAATCTGCAATCCTACTACCCAGGCATAATCACTGTGAACATTTTTTAGTAATTCTTATTTTTTTAGGCGTGGTTTTGAGAATTTGAGTACTACCCTATATTTTAATGAGTTTTAATCATAATTAACTAGCCATATATAATATATATGGTGGTTTATTCGTGACAGCACTTTCAAAGTTACTTTGAAATCTTGGCACACGCAAACGGCCATTATGTGGAGCTGAGTGACTCTGCTTTGGGGTGGGAAAAGTGGGAAGACTTTGTGTTAAATGATTCTCCCAGCAAAGTATCCCAAACATGTAAACAGTTTGGCCATTGTTAACAGTGCCAAGACACAATAGCTTTTGTTATTGTTTTAAGTTATCATACATAAAAGCAGGAGAATATGAATGTGAAGTGAAGGATATAAATCACAATACAGTTTTTTAGCTAGTGAATTAGTTAGTTGAAGAACGGCAGGGGCAAGATTTTCCCCAGTCTTCAGAATCCATATGATGATTCACTTGAAATTTAGAATTTGAGGTCCAAATTGAATAAGTGATTGATCTCACTCATAATTAAAGAAATACAAATGAAAATACAACATAAATAATGCAGGGTCTTAGCTTTCAGGGTAGCAAGGATTAAAGGATCGCATAATAGTGTTGCTATGAAATGTAAATAAAAATAACCATTTAGAAAAGGCAATATGATGATGTCTAGCAAAATTAAAAGGCATATATCCATTTACTTAACAAATTCCCTCTATACAGAAACATCTATGTAAGTTTGCAAAATACACATACAAGGATGGTATATCATTGTTTGTAATAGCAAAAATTAAATGATGGAAATATGCATCAATGGGGACCATTTTTTAGTAAGCTCTGATATATTCAGGCAACCTAATCTAATGAAATCATTAAGGACTGAGGTAGAGATAGAGGCACTGATCTCCAAGATATCTTGCTAAGATATAGCATGCTTCCATTTGTGTAATGGTGCAGGGTATATGTATAAATTGCATGTATCTCTGTGTATGAATATAAAATTTCTGGGAGAATAAATAAGAAATTGTTTGCAGTAGTTACATCTGAAGGGTGGACTGTAGGTTGGGGTCAGGGAAGAAGGTAAGACAGACTTTTGCTTTTTGATAGATTATGTTCAAGTGTTACTTCTATAATTAAAAACATTTTAATAAAAAGCCTTAAAATTCTTATCTTTTTTGATCCAGCAATACAAATTTAAGGAATTAATCTTATAGAAATAATTATGTATGTATGCAGAGCCCTGGTCCTAAGATGGTCTTTTGGCATTGTTAATAAAGGATTAGAAGTAATATAAGTGACCAGTCACAGAAAATGGGTTACATGAATTATAGTGTGTTATTAAAAATGATATTGTGAGAGAATATTTATACTATATTGTTAGATGGTGCCCCTTAAAGTATGTGCAGTGTAACTCAGATACCTGGGATGAGATGGATCAAAACATGACTAGTGGTAGAATAATGAGTGATTTTTATTTTCTTTTAAAAAAAAAAAAATCTGTATTTCCTAAGTGCTTTAAAAAAAACACAACCCAGGTCATTTTAAGAAAATAAAAATAAAGGCTAAGACATTTAGATATTCCTGCTAAGAGTAAATTAATCTCCTCTTAGCATTGTTAGAACATCTGATTCCATATTTTCATAACCCAACTATTTTCTTAGTTTAGTAATGCTACTTACTGCTTGGCTTACATGCAGTAGAATTCCCGTATAACTGATGCATTCATAAGACCTGTCTATTCAGTAGTCAGTTCCTTTCATAAAAGTATGTTGGAGCTTGTGTAGTGAGATATTTGGGGGACAGTATTTTCCTGTTGTACCTGTATTTGTGTACCTAAGCTATTTTAAATGAGCAATGAGATTCGATATGGTTTGTCAATATTCTGTTGATGATATGCTGGCATTTTATAAATAGATTTTATTTTTTTTTGGTTAGATAGAAAAACTATGAAGCACTGTCATTTACTTTGTGAAAATTCAGATGCTAGGTGGTAAAACCTTAATCGCACGGTTATAAAAACTGTACATTATGACTTTCTGAGTCTCCCTGACCACAGAGCATTGCCAATGCATGAGCTGCTCTCTGCTTGGCTGAACTGAACTGTATCATTTTAAGGCATCTGCCAACCCAACCCACCACTGATAAAGATACATTTAGAAGGGCACCTAAATATTAGAAAGTCTTTGTAGTAGAAGAAATGAATAGAATTTATTCTCTCAAATAATCTTTTAAAATACATACAACTTTGCTTCAACCTTAGCTCCTCCCTCCCAACTTCATAAGGTGCTTTATTTAAACAAATTTAAGCTCAGAGAATAATTTGGCATTTCTCTGCCCACATGTGCATACTCTATCACTCAATATTCTGTGATAAGAAGATCATTTCTATTGCAGAATCTCTGGTGGCCATCCTGTCAGTTCTCTGAGAATGATATTTGCCTTCTGAGCTACAGCTTTTGCACAGAAATATGAGGTGTGGGCTACATGTTTCATATCAATTGAAATCCAATATTCTCCACTTACCATTACTTTCCACTAAGTAAATTGATAATCATACTCAAAGACAATGCAGTTTTACAGTCCTATTTGAACACCCTACCTGCATATTAGCTTAACACCTAGTTCATCACTTATACCACAAAGGCATTCAAGGTGGTAAGGACAACTTTTCAGATACTGTGATTTCTATATTATATTATGAAGCATATGCATATATGGCTTTATTTATATTTACACATACAGGCAACAGGTATTTCACACATAGAATTTAAAAGTGAGTACAGGTGGAAATACAGGCCCACTTTCCCAAATAACATTTAGCTGAGATTGCCTATTTATGCAATCCTTACCATTTAATATAGGGTTCACATTCCCATAGGATGAAATTTTGGAACTTAGGAGTTTTGCTACTATTCTCATCTAAAAATATCTCAGATGAACAGCTTCAAATACCAACAGTGTTGTTAGTAGTAATTTGAGTGCTTTAGTACAGAAACTATCTGTTCCTGCATTTAATCATTGTCTCCCCCGGCACACAGGAGCCCTGCATCGTTACTTGGTTACCCCAAGCAGTGCAGCACTGAGCTTGACAGTTTCCATATGGTGCATCACACTGGGGGAAATGTGGGAGTGAGGAATGCTGAGAGCGCACTTTCTTTCTTCCAAGATGAGATAGGAAGTGCTGCTGGCAGCTGTCTATCCACGGAACATCTAAGCAGGTTAGAACTTCATCCTCACACTGTCAAATGCCAGCTGGTGGCGCTTGCTTGTTTGTTTGCTTATGTTTTGTGTTGAGAGAAACCCAGCAGAAACAAGTCCATGTCAATTCTCATGGGATGAGGCAGTAAACTGACCTCGCCATTCAGATGTCTGCCTCCAGTATTTGCCTGTTTGCAATGAACGTGGTTTGGGGCTTGAAAGATGGATCCTTTCCTCCAGTGTTTTACTTCTTTTGGGAGCTGACAGATCCCTGGAGATAATTCCTGTTTTGGGGGCAATTGTATAAGCCTGGAACCTCCACTTTGACTGCTTTGTTCTTTTAGATATAGACAGTCAAGTTTAGGAGGTGCTAGAATGATAATCAGAAGTGGGAGAGATAAGAATTTTATTCTTCTGCTGAATCCTTAAACATTTTAATGCCTCTTACCCTGGACGATGTCATAGTAGCCTCCAGTGAGAACCCTCAGTATTGGTTCTTATTTACTCAAATCAAAACTATGCTAAACCAAACCAAACCCAAACAAAATGTAGAGAAACCAGGTCAGTATTTTTGCATATTTTTGCCTTCATACTCTGTAAGTTATGTTTGTTTTAGAGAAGCAACAAGAAAGTGATATACATAAAGGATATAGGACTATTATGTTTTTAATTTTCCTGTAAGAAATGGATCATTCACTTTCCTATAAGGTGAACTAGAAAATGTATCATCTCAAGATCTTTACAAATCAGAGTTCAGATGTACCCATGGAATCTCAATTTGCATTCTTAATGGGAATTTTTTACAGCTTCTTAAATATGCCAGTATTCCATATGCTTGGGGGGAACGCGGTGGTAAGAAAGAAGAGCAAAAATCAGGCTGTTTTATGCTGACACTGAAGCTTTTTCACATGAAAAAATAAAACAGAAAAATCAAGCAAACCTCTGCACTGCTGATAGACAAATGCAATTTTTTTTCCACAAGAAACTTTAAAAAAATAATTTACACATTTCTACAGAAACTTGAGCCCCTATGGCTCTTTTGGATCCATGGCAGAACTGTGGTATGGTGTCTGCCCAGCAGTACGGGTGAGCTGCACGGGCTGCAGGGAGAGGAAGGCCTGGGGCCTGGAGGCAGGCCTTTCAGTAGAAGGTGGGAGGCGCCGCAGCTGGGGGGCGTAGGCAGCAGGGGAGGGGGTAAGATGACAGACTATAGGGGCAGTTTGGGTGGCACCACAGGAGATCAGGTAAGGCGTCATGGACGTGTCCTGAAAAGTGGACAGGAGCCTGAAATCAGTACTGTTGACAAAATCAGCAAAGCAAACAGCAGCATCAAGAGCAAGGGTTGAGCGTCTAGCAATGGCTTCCCATTGCCCATGGGGAAAAAAAAATCCAGAGTCTTTACCAGGCCTGCAAAGCCCTACAAAATCCAGCTCTCACTTTCCCCTCAAGCCCCATCTTTCTCTCCACTGCCCTGTTGTTTGCTGTGCTCCAGCAAATTCACCTGCCTGTGGTTCTTCCAGCATTTCAAGCTTTTTCCCTACTCAGGGCCTCTCCACATGCTGTTTCCTCTGCCTGCAATCCTGTTTGCCCCCATACTTCCCACCCACTGTCCTCAGCTTGGCTGACTCCTGTTTCTTCAAGTTTCTGCTTCAGTGTAACCTCCTTCAGAGAGGTCTTTCCTGACTTGCTAAGTTATAGGGCCCTTGCCCAGTTACACCACGTCACAGTCATCTGGAACCCTCTACCTGTCACCTGTGTGACCGAGGTCCTACCATCCTCCCCAACTAAATGGCTACCTGAGACCCAGAGAGGTCGAGTAAGTTGCCCAAACTATCAACACATTACTAGCAAAGGGTATATCAGCCAGGATCCCAGCAAGGGAGAGACAGTACACTTGGATCTGCCTGATTTAAGGAGCCCTTAAACTTAAAGATCCAGGAAATAGATAGGGCTGTGTGGAAAGGGTCATCTGTAAAAGACTGAGACAAAGGTGAGGAATGTAGCAGAGAGCGAGGCGGGAGTGGAGGAAACCATACCACACTCTCCTTTCTCCCTTATCTCCTGCTAGTGTTCCCTGCTGGGAAGCAGGAAGGCAGGGGAGCCAGTGATGTGATCTGCATAGATCAGCCCCTAGGGACGCAGAACAGGATAAGAAAGGTCCATGTGGAGGCAAGCAGCAATGGAACAGGGATTTGAACTTAATCTGGTTCTGTAACAGATGCTCTTAACAATGACGCACGTTTCTCTCTCTGGTACAAAGTGCTTAATCAGGGCTGGTCCTGATGTAATGAAGACCTGAAAGATCAGCGAGGGGTTACAGTTTTTCCTGCACTCATTGAAAAGCAGAGTAGGTGGTGTTGCTGAACATCCTTCTCTATAGGGGAGAGCTAAGGACCATTTATTAATTAACTTAGTGCTTTTCAGAGGTGGAGGAGAGGTCTCCTTTTTATTTTGCTACCTCTTGTAGTTAATTATGGTTCTTAGAATAGTCTGAGTCTTGCAGCTGCTGGAGATGACTCTCCAGGTAATTTCAGCATCACACTCTGGGACCAGCCTGTGTTTGATTCTGCTGCCTCACCACGTTCTGTCCAATCCCCGCAGAACAGGAAGGACATTCATTTGGGAGACCGCATTCCATTCTCCCAACAGAGCCCCAGTGAGACAAAGTGCCCAGCTCACTCCTAGAAAGTCTTTTTCTTCTTTCCAAAGGGAGCTTCAGGAACATATGGGAAAAGAGGCAGCCTAAACATTTGCATATATCTGTGCTCCAAGGCTGATTCACATAGAGAATCAGCAACCTGCATAAATTTAGCCTACGAGGGCAGCTGTGATAGTTGTGGGAATGAACGGTGACCGATTTCAATTATGCAATTATTTACCAAGTGCTTACCAGGGGACAAACACTTGGGGCTACTATGATGAACAAAACAGACATGGTGTCATCGTACTTTCAGAATTTCACTTTTAAAAATACAAATTGCCAGTTGAGATTGAAGGATGTGTCTTTCTCTCCCTTAGGGAATATAAGAGAGGGCAAAGAATAGAGCTTAAAAAATCATAGATGTGAGAGACATAAAAAACCATTCTGCATAATAGCCTTTTAAACAACCATTACATAAAACCTGATGGTAAGATATGCATATATTCCATATGGCATGTGTGCATTATGTTTTTTATCATACAACTTGAATGTACACTTAGCTGCATCCCATCTTAATGAGAGGGATTTCTTGCTTTCTTTGTACTCATAGAATTCCCTCAGGTTTAGCTAGGAGAGCTAATAATAGCAACAGTAATAGTAAGTCACCCCATTAAGGACAATCACTTTTTGCTGAGTTTCACATCATTCTCACTACTTAGCAGTGGCTCTTGGAATTTACTCAAGTCCTCCCAGTTTTCCAGAAAATGAAAAGGAAGCTTCTGTAGAGACACAAAACTTTGAAGATTCTGTAGGAATGACCACAGATCTCAATGTGGCTCTGTGGCCAAATGCCAATATCATCTAGACAATCTAATAAACAGCTTACTATCTGTAAGGCAGGGAACCAGGGAAAAACATGTGGTTAAGAGTGCAGGCTCTGAAATCAGATGTGTCAAAACCTTAGGGAGGTTATTTAATCTCTGAAGTCTCAGTTTCCTTCTCTTTAAATGGAGATAATAAGAACATCTCCTTCAAAATTTAGTTGTGAGGATGAAATGACATACCTAGTATGGTGCCTGGCACAGGTGAGCACTCAGTAGACATCACCTAATCCTACCAGTATTCTCATCATTACTTTTGTTATATCTGATTCCCTCTTCTTAAATAAGTAGGGCTCCAGGATATTGGGGATTTCCTGCCCAAAGGCTGCTTTGTCAGATGCCATCAACAGAGACAAATTTTATATCAGCAGTGGTTTCAAGGGGGAAAGCATAAAGGAACAATCCAGAGGGCAGCCAATGGAGAAAAAAAACAGCTAAGATCAAGTGTTCAGAGGAGAAGTTAGAGGCTGAGTCCAGAGAAATTACCTAAGACAGTGTAGCTGTATCAGTTTTGATTCATTACTAACATCCTAGGACATGGATGGGCAAGAAGCCAATAGAAGCAAGCATGACCTGCCCTGGGCCTTAGTAATGGTCAAGAATCTTAAATGCCACGTCACAGACAGGACACAGGTGCTGCTCGCTGGGGGTCTGGGGAATCTGGGTTTAGTGGGGCTGATACGAGGGAGACAGAGAACATAACTGTCCAAGAGTGAATGTGTCTGGACTCACATGTTAGAGACTAAGTTTGCTTTCTGGGAAACAGGGTCTAAAAGAGAGAGCTGAATGGAACATGAGACGGAGTGAAGTTGAGGAGGAGTGAAGCACAGAGGCTCTAGGATTGTCCCATGAACTGCGGGGGGATGCCTGGCACTCTCTCTGGATTCCAGCTTCAAGCGGTTTGAGGTAAAGATGTGACTTCAGCTGGAGCAGCAGACATTAGAGAGTGATGAGAGAGGCTCTAGGGCAGGTAGGGGGAAGAGTATGAAGCCTACTCTAGACATTCCAAGGGGGTTCAATCTGAGCCTGTGGACAATGGAGAGTCATAAAATTCCTTTCTTATTTTCTCTTGCTTTTTAAACAAGCAGGTGGCGTGATGAGATTTCTGTTTTAGGAAGGCCACAGTCCTCTTATACCCACAGTCCTAATTGCCTCCTCCTCCTCACTCCCATGCAGCTTGGCTCTTGCCACATCATGATTTATGTTATAGTTATTTTTTTCCATGACTGTCTTCCTCTCAATTGTGAAATTCCTTGAAGGAAGACCTGTGTCTTAGACTTTGATCCTTTCAAAAATAAAAAGGGACAAGGACACAAAGATAAAGTGCAGATTTGGATGACATCCCATGAGAAGTTTGCTTCCAGAAACTCCTGAAGGGCTTGGGCTTGGGGCTCAGGTAATAAGTTACCACCCTCCTGCACTGGAATTGGGCCCCTGGGAATGGGCAAGCTGTAACTGGGCCTGCAGCACTGGAAGCTTCCTGAGAGTCCTTTTTCTCTTTTTCATGTCTTCCCAGTCTTACCATATGCTCAGCACACAGCCCTCAACACGTGTTTAATAGGTGAAAGGCTGGTACCTCTTCTTTCAAGGATGGCCATAGATGGGGACTTCAGAGTGGTGCTTTCCCCAGTGTTATGGTATCCTTGGTGGTGTGCTGCTTTGGCAATGTGGCAGCCCTCCTGGCCTCCTGGGAGATGCTTGGAGTAAAACCACTTCCCATTGTACTGCCCGGAGCTGAGGAGCAAACCCTGGCCATCAAGTGTGGCCGGTGGAGGGCAGCAGCAGGCAGCAGAGCCAGGTCAAGCTGCTCAAGGGAACTTCCCTCTAGAGTCCACAGATGTCTCTGGGCAGGGAAACTGAGAGTGCAGAGGTGACAGGGAAGGGCTCATAAACAACCAAGAGGAAGAGTCAGTAGCACCTTGGGAGCAAGGTTGGGCTGTAGAGAAGCTGAGGAGCTGCCCCTTGAAAGCCTTGAGCTAGGCTGGGGACTACCAATGGGAAACGAAAAGCCTAAGCTGAGCACATGGAGGAAGGCCAGCTAGCACCACTGTACAATCCCTTTGTGTTCTGCAGACCACCAGAGTCCTTGGTGAGCTGAATGAGACACATTTTCCAGAGGACCTCAAAGAGAACCACAGATGACCTCTAGGCCCTTTACTTCCTTGGAGAATGCAGTGGCTCTGGAAAAATTCCCTCCCCATACTCTTTTCCACATCCCTCCCACCTAAACCACTCATTTCTGTCTCATGTGTTTGTTCTTTAGCTGGCTGAGGAGGCTGGTCCTACACTGAAGGAAAAACCTGGGTTTTCCTTGGCATCTCTACAGCCTCACTAGGGGAAGTCTACCTCAGTTTACTGCCATGACTAGCAGAATTTAGGAGATGTTCTTCTCTTCTTTTAGCCTGTGCTTTATTGAGTTTCTGCTTACTGGCTAGGCAAGATCTCTGGGTTCTTTCTGGTGGCTGATTTACCCACATTTTCACACCTAAAGTAGTGTTCCAGCCTCCTCCTACTATGGCTTCCCAGGAGAAAAAATGTCTTTACACACGCAAGAATAAAAATAATCATCCACAAAGTGTGAGAAAAGAGATACGGAATGAAGTGTACTCACTCTCTTGAAATTCCTCTTTTCCTTTTTTTTCTTTTACCCTACCCACCTAGCAGCCAATGGAACCAATTGTGAATTCCTCTTGTTAGTTTTGATGGTTAGAATTACTGACTGTAGGCTTTGTGACTTATTTAGAAGAGATAATGTGTGAATGTTCCATTTACTTTTTTCCAAGTTCATTGGCCAATGTATCTTATCAATGTCTTTGTGTTTTTATCATCTAAATTTATTGTTCCTCAAAGAAGCATCGTAAATATCCTTATTGGCTAGAACTTCATTGCCTGGTATCTTTCTAAGTGACTTACTCAAGCTCTTCTTTACATAGTCAGTTAACGCGTGCTATTCAGTTAGCAATAGGTGCTACTGAATGAATGGTTGGGTGAGTGCCTATTATATGCTAAGTACCATCCCCTTATTTTATCCTAGGACCATTCTGGTTTTTAAGCTGAACAAAGGAAATAGTTACAGTCATATTCTTCCCTCTTTAAATAGATATGTGTAGGGTCATCACCAACGGAAAGGATTGAGAATCAGTTAGCTCAGCCACCAGTCTCTCTTGGCTTCAGAATCTCTGTACCTTGGGAAAGAATATGACCCTGTGAGGCCCTTCCTGCTCTCTTAGTTCCAGGATTTAGTGGCTCTTACCTCTCATCACCACAATCACATCCTTGGCATTGGAGTTACTGGAATTATTCTTGGTGGCTTAGAAGACAGAATCAAAATCCATCAGTGGGTGATTATTGCAGAGAAACAAGTATGGGCTCAAGTTAAATAAGCATTTTCTAACAGTTGAATCTCCCAAAGACAAATGAAGCTGATTCACAAGGGGATGAACACCAGTCACTGGGGTTTTAGGCAGAGGGTGGAAGGCCACTTGTTAACACTGGTTTTCTCTCATGCTCAGATTGTTTATAGCCTTCAGGACACATAATGATCATGGCCTTCTAGAATGGGTTTCTTACAAGTTCCTATTGATGCCTGAGTCTTAGCCAGTGGAATAGTGCAGTGCATCTTAGAAACAGTATCTAGCTTCTTTTTAGCAGACAAATAATAAATTTGCATTCATTCAGTTACTATATACTGTGTAAAGCACTTTTCTTTTTAGTCTTTTCATTCCACAGGTAAGGAAACTGAGACTCAGAGGATTTAAGTCACTTGATCAAGTTCACATCATAGCAGAGCCCAAATCTGGAGCCAGGTCTGTCTGAAAGTCTGTCTTTTCAGTACACCAGGCCATCTTTAATAAAGAATTGAAAGCTACGCTTGCCAAAGCTCTGTCCTTCTGAGTATACCATGCATTTTAGTCACAAGTAACAACATTTACAACAGTAATTTATGATCAAGGAGCAGTTTGTAATTTTTTATAAGTGACTGCAGGGTAAACATAGCTCAGCTTCATTCTACATTCACCTCACAACATGTATACGGTGGCTTGTTCTCACATTTCATGTCAGCAAGTGCAGTGTATGTGGTGCTCAAGGAAGGTGAAAAATGATTGAATGCCTTAGATTGACAGGAGTCACAAGAGTTTTACAACTGGTTATGCTGTGAGAATTGTGAGTGTGGGCAGGTGAGAACAGTGAATTCTTCCAGAAGGTAGCAGCTTTTCCCCTTTCTGTTATACCGGCTGAGTCCACCTCCTCTTTTTTAGATATAGGACATGCACTCAGCTAGCTGCTTGAGGGCTGATCACAAATGTGACCATGACAGTACGGTTGAGTCCATTAATTCATGGTTTGCAGAACTAAGACCAGAGTCACCCCCAGGAACATGGCTGGAGCATTTCCCAATGCTCTGGAAGGCTGGAGCCATCCAAACAGTCAGCCTTTTGGTATTTATTTCCTTCATATAAAAACAGACATTGAACTAGCTTTGTATTCATTTGTTTTCCAGGTTTGCTCTTACAATTCTCTTTGAATGTGCAGAGAGGGATTTTTCAGAGGTAGCATCTGAACCATAACAAGGAATCTTATCTGGCAGTCTTCCCTGATCTGTCACTGAAAGCTAATCTCACTATAGGAACATTGTCATACATCATAAAGATATATACCCTTTCCAGGCATTTAAAAACTTGTTCATCTTCCCATTGTTGTACAAACACTGCCATTGTCGACAACTGTTGGTTTTCATAATATTACTAGCAAACATTTAATTGTACTTGCTATGTGCCCAGCACTGTTTTAAGAGATTTTTATCTTACAACAACTTTGTGATGATTCTCATCTTACAGAGATAGAAACTACATCCAGCTTTTTTTTTCCTTAATAGACTAAGAAAAAAATTAAAAGTTGAAATAAGAATCCCTGCCAGCTTTAAAGTAGATATTCAATTTAAAACTAAACAAAACACAATCAGTTTCAAAGATGTGTATTCTAGAAGTTATTTGTAGAGTCATATTTTTTACTGTTCAATCTTGTTTAATAATTTCTGTAGTTAATAAGAGTCAATAGCTCTACTTAATTAAATATATTTGAGACAGTTGGTATCCCTATGAAAAAACAGCCTTTTTGAAAACAGACCCAGGGTAAACTCTGAATTGGAGTTGTTGCCTTTTGTATACTACTTCCATTGCTGCCAACCCCTAAACCGTATTCCTTCTAGTACCTAGTCAGCACCTGGTTACTCTCAGAGACTGCTGGCTTTCAGGTCTGTCCATAGAAGTTAGGTCAGAATTCTTCTATATCTGTTTCCACAATTGCAAAGTAACATTGAATATAAATGGCTTTATCTTAAGTGCAATGGTTAAGGGCCTCATAATAGCATTCTTTCCCTTAGACCTGAATTTAGTTTCAATACAGTAGATTCACCTGGGCTTATGCCCAATAACTGGTGTTCCTGAAGCTCCTCCAAGACTTTGTTGTGGATGGTTCCCTGTAAGCCAAATCAATGTATCTATATATTTCTAAATCCCTAAATTAGGGGTCCAGACTCTAAAATTGAGACCAAGCATTATAAATCTGAAAGTCCCCCAAATTAGAAATGTTGAATAGCTCTACCTTTAAGTCCATCACAAGGCTTTTGAGACACTAAGAAATAGAACATCTTCACAGTGAGCCCTCCAAATTTTGAAATCAGACAGCTTGGGTCTGGTCCCACCAGTAAGGGCAAATGCGGGTACCATAAATGTAATGTGCCTGGTGATGGCCGGTGCATGTGAGGGGCGGGGTGGGGTATGAGTGGAGTGAGAGCAAGTAGGTAGTTGGAGGATCATTTCAAGAGAATCACTTAGGGAGGGAGAGGAGGAAGAATTCAATCACATCAGGCAATGTAGGGGATATTGGGCTGGGATGTGGGTGGAGATTAAGGTTGACAGAATTCCTAGAAAGAGTAGTTCAGGGGATCTAGAAAAGAACAGGTACTTTGGGATAGTGGGAAGTTTCTTTGAGAACCTGGGTGCTATGTCTGGAGATACATTAAAGGAAAACCTGGGACCTCTATTATTGAAGGACAAAGAGGTCTGCAGCTCACATGGTACAACCACCAAAACCTCCAGTTGTAGAGAAATTCCAAGGAAGAAAATCCCCACTGGAATCATGATTCACCCCAACCTACCATTATAGCCTTTTGTTTAAATTCTGAGAAGTTGTTTCCTTAAAAGAATGAATGCTATTTTTTTTGTAAGTGAAGAAATCATTTTTCCTTTGAGATGTAATGATGATCTTATTTACTCCTGCCAAATCTTTGTATTATTTGAGTCAGTCTGTGGTAGACAGTTTACTGAGTGCCAAATTCAGTTTCCATGGAAAACCCACACTCCCTTCAAAGCAGTGACTGGATAGTTTTTGGCACGCAGTACAGCACAAGTTTAATGTGACGGGAGGGTGGCATTTTTTTCATGTTGACGTGCCCAAGTTAATCAGTGCTATCTCTCAAAATATGTAGGTAATTATTCATTTCTTTGCCTGAGCCCATGTAATCTGCAGGGTTGACGCACTTCTTTGATGAGAACTTTGGAAGGAGATGATTTTGTAGTCCTTTGTCTTGTGGTTTAATTTGGGTCTTTCACATGATAACCCCCTGTTATGAGGAACAGAGAAGTTAAATAAGTGACCCATGTTAGCCTGCCAATAGAGGATTCTGAAACACCATCTTTTTCTTCTAACAATATAAGTCCTGTGGTTCTCTCAAGGTTGATACAAAAGTTATCTTCTACCAGAAGCAACACCTGACCAACTATACGTAATAATGTTATGCTCTTATTTTATATTGCCATTTGAATACGTTTAATCATATTTAGATATCCTATCCTATCATATTAATCCTTCTTATTAGATAGATAGATAGATATACAATTATACTAATCGTGCTCTAACTACTTCATTGTCTCCCCAGGTAGACTTTGAGCTCTATGAGGTAAAGTCCCTAGTCCTCTAATTCCTTAACCCCCCATGCCCTCTTGCACAGTGCAGAACACACTATAGGGACCCAATAATTCCTTGTTGAAAATATAGAAGACTGACTATACCAAATGTTGGCAAAGGTATGGAGCAACTGTAACTCTCATTCACTACTGGTGAGAATATAAGGTAGTACAAGCACTTTAGAAAAGAGTCTGGGAGGTTTTTTTTTTAAGTTAAACATACATCTACCATATGACCTAACCATTCCATTCCTAATTATTTATTCAAGAGAAATGAAAGCATACATCCACACAAAAATTTGTACAAAAATACTCATAGCAGCTTTATTTGCAATAGCCCCAAACTGGAAACAACCAAAATGTATGTCCATTAAATGAAACATGGAATGGAAAAGCAAATTGTGGTATATCCACACAATGGAGTACTACTTAGCAATAAAAAGGAACAAACTATTGATATAGGCAACATGGCTAAATTTGAAAATAATCATACTGAATGCAAAAAGCCTCACCAAAAAAAGAGTACATACTGTATGATTCCATTTATATAAAATTCTAGGAAGTGCAAAGTAATATATAATGACAACATATCATGTGGTTGCCTGGGGATGGGAGAGCAGGGTGCGGAGATTATAAAGGCAATGAGGAAACTTTTGGGTGTGATGAGTATACTCATTATCTTGATTATGGTGATGGTTTAATAGATATATACATATGTCAAAAGTCATCAAATTTACATTCTAAATATGCCTGGTTTATTGTCAGTTATGCCTCAGGAAGCTAAAAAAGTACTGAAATTACCGAAATTATTCTACATGCATCATTTTCCCTTCAGTGTCTCGCTGCTGTGTTTCCATGGCAGGAAGCTTCCTCTTTGAGACCAGCATGCAAGATGACATGAAGCAGATCGGGGCATTTAGGTCAGACAGAGCTGGTGTGATCCAAGATGTGCCTCTTACCAGCTGTATAACCCTGGGCAAGCTACTCAGTGTCCTTAGACCTCATTTTCTTCCTCTTCTAGAAAATGGAACGAATAATATACCAACCTCAGAGGAATGTTATAAAAATTAAATTCGATAAAAGGCCTGGCACTTCATAAATGGTAGCTACTATTTATTATATATTGTTAAGAACCTTTTTTTTTTTACAAGACTGGCACACATTTATTGAGACCTTTCTCAGCTTGATTTAATTCTTGCTGATGCCTAACCAATTACTAAGAATAAAGCAACTGACAAAGAGAGAGCAGATTATGCCTGAAAATATAAATAATACAAAATCACTTCTGGGCACCTATCCACTTAATCCTCCATCATTCGTGCTAAGCTGAATTACCAGCATGTGTGTAAGTGTGTTCAGATGTTCTAAGTAGAGAATAGGATAATACAGAAAATGTGTATCAGGGGCAAAGTAGGAATTGATAAACTGAACAGCATGGAGAGGTACTTGAAAGAGTGTGGGTTTTGGTTTACACAGTCTGACTTTAAATGTGAGCTCAGCCACTTACTATTTATATGTGAAGCCGTGGATAGGTTATTAAAGTTCTGTGATCCTCAGTTTATTCATTTGCAAAATGTAGATAAACAGTTCACACATCACGAATTTGTTGTGACAATATTTATACTGATAATCAGAAATAATTTCGGGAATAAATATATGTGTAATGGTCCCTATTCCCCTTCTCATTCTGGATAAGGCCAACTGTGTGTGTACTAATGATAAACAAATGATATAACCTGGCCTTAATGGTATTTTGAAAACAATACCTATTAAAAGTCCTTTGTAAACTCATTCTGGGATAATTGTATATGTGTGTGTGCGTGTGTGTGCGTGTGTGTGTAAATGTGATTACCAGATCGCTTGAATCCTTCCATTAATATTTCTTTTAAGGAGAAAATTTTATTACATTAAAACCTTCTAAGTGCAACTAAAGCAGTATTTTTGGTTCAAAGCAGTGAAGGCAGGTGCCCAAGCCACGCCTCTAATTCCCAAGGCTTGCCCACCTTCCGTGGCCCAGGTGTATCTGCATGGCGTCATCAGGTTTAAAGGGACCACCTGAGGAGGAGCAGCCCTCAGAAGCTCAGTTGGGAAGGTGGAAGCAGAAGGAAGGCTGGAGGAGCGGGGATGTGGACTCTTCTCTGGGTGGGAAGCCCTGTGACCTACTCTGTGAGTGTTCTCCCTCAGACGCCAGCGTCTGCTCCCGGGTATGAAAGGTTCATCACCACTTACCTTCTGTTTCTTAGCTCACTTTCCATGGGGTCTTGAAAGTTTGAGAAAGGTACACATTTTAATCTAATTTTGCAAATGGGGAGCCAAGTCCTAGAGAAACAAGTAGTGAAGAACTTTGCTTCGAAAGAAATTTTTAGCCAAGAGATTAAAACTATAGACTCTGTACTCAGATTACCTGGGCTTAACTTTTATCTCTGCTACTTACTAGCTGTGTGATCTGGGACAAGTTACTTAACCTCACGTTGTCTTGGTTTCCCTATGTGTAAAATGAATAGTAATAGTACCTACTTCATACGGTTGTTGATAGAATGAGTCAAAGCAAAGTGCTCAGAACAGTACCTGGCTTATAGGAAGTGCTGCATCGATGTTGATTATTGTTTTTTTGAACCATTGCTTAGTCGGTTTCGTAAGAAAAGATTTGGTGTAGTGGGATTGTTCTGGCTTTCCATAACTCTATTCCTCCTAGACTATTTGGCCAGTAGCATCTTAAGACACTGCAGCTTTTTAAACAGAGTTTTGAAAACAGATAGTTTGGAAACTGAGGGGGCTGTACACAGACAACACCTGAAAGTCTTAAGAAGAGATTAAGATCAATCAGCACCACTAAATCCCTAGAAATGAGTGGGGCACAGGCCATAAAGAATGAAAAATGCAATGGGGAATTCTAGTACTTAGATGGCTTTTTTTCACTCTTTGTCCATCAGTCTCTGGAACGTTTTCTTGTCTTGAATGATTAACCAAGGATTATGGTTCGTGTTATTTCACGTCTAAGTTTGACCACTGGGTAGATTCAATCATGCTACAAAACCATGTAACTGAACTAGTGTTTAGCTGTGGTATAAATCCCTTGGGATCAAGCTTCGGTTAGGAAACTGTTACAGAAAGATAAGCTTGAGTAACAGTCTTAGAAATAGCAAAAGTGTTCCTTTATTTTCATCTATATGGATTGTCCCCACCAATACCCTTTACTGCACATGGCACCTGTCTCCTTATGTAACACACGCTTTTGAAAACTATCTTATACTTTATACCATTACCTTTAAGAAGTGTAGTGTTTACTGCCAGGTGGAATGGATTTAACTATTTTCCCCTGATTCTGTGTTCATTATAAAGGAACAATTGTGTTAAATCATATAAGCACTATAATAGATGATACGAGAAAGCAGGATAGTTTACAGGTTGAGTTTGGCCTCTAGTATCAAAAGGGACTGAGTTTGAATTCTAACTTTACCATCTAAAAACTTTTGACTTTGGATAAATTATTGAACTTAAGCTTCAATTATTTTATCTGTTTTTTTAAAAAGGAATCATATTTGGATCTACTATACATGATATTTACATATTAGCTTTAGGCAATCAGGATTAAATAATATGACATATGTGAATGCTTATACTCGTGCCTGGTATAGAGTGAGCAGCAAATAGTAAATCACTGTTATTCAATGTTTTCAGCTTAAATAATAGGAAAGTTTCATGCTCGAAGAAGGATGACTATTTTATGCCTACTATTCTCAAGTCTATCCCTGTAAGGAAGTGAAGGAAACTACAGCAAAGCAAAATCATACTGAAGCCATACAGTAGTATTGTATGGTGGTTATAAACCAGGCTCTGAATTTAGACAAGCTGGGTTCAAGCCCCAGCTCTACCCTTTATTTCTCTGTGGGTTTGGGCAAGCTGCTTAACCTTGCTGAGCTTCCTTTTCTCCATCTACAAAACTGGTTCAATAATACACTACTTTACTGTGTGGCTGTGAGAATTAAGTGAGATGATACATATGAGGCATTTAGAATATAGAAAACGTTCAAAATATTTGAATTACTAATATTCAAGAATAGTCAAGGAAATTGCGGAGTGTAAACAACACAACTAAAGTCAAGTTTAGGTCTGGAGTTCTAAGAAATGTGCAGTTTTGTCCTACTCTATGAAAATGAGGTTGGTATCCATTCAGAGTTTCTACTTGTGTCAAGCTGGGTAGACAATATCTCTGTATTAAGCCTTATTGACTATTTATGTACCATAAAGAATATAGAAGTTGAAGAATTAAGGAATTTGATATATTGTTAAAGAGACAAGCTTAAGTCTTAGAAAATAATTTGAAGACAGCATCAGATAATATAATCAAGTGCTAAGTGATATGTTGTGGTCTGTAAGAAGAGGAGAATTGCAAAGAATGACAGGTATCAGAGGAGCTGGGAATAACTTACTCTTATGGTAGAGTTTGGAAGGGAGTAGGGATGGATTCAAGTTCTAGTTCAAGAGAACAGCAAAAGCGAAGGGGAGGTGCTGGGACTGGGCATGGCATTTGTGGAGGCGAGAAGCGTAGGAATGAAAACCCCGGAGGGTGTCTGTGAGCAAATAGCGAGAACTGAGTATGGCACACCGGGTAACAAGGCCTCTAAAGAGTCAAGTTTGTGGTTTAACTTGCACCCCTCGTTTTATAGATGAGGTGACTGAGGTATAAAGAACACCAAGTTACGCTTACCAGTTGGTATGAGACCCGGTCAGCCCTGACTCCTTGGCTAGTGAACTTGCAACTGCATCACTCTGCAGGGTCAGATGACAGAGATCCTTAAAAGGACTGAAAAATTCCCTAGATGCTTCCCACACGGTCACAATTCTAATTTCGTAGATGAATTGATGCCCTTTTTTCTGTCCATTTTTCCTAGAGTGAAAAAAGCAAATATTAATTCACAGGCCACCGTAACGAGGGCTTCATCAGTCTCCACTTGAACACCCACCCTAAATAGGTAATTTGATTATTGAAGCGTTGTCTTAGAACCCAGATCCGATTCCCAGGGCAAAGTGCTTTCCACTGTATCCCACCACTTGTACTAATTTACTATGATTTCAAACCCTTCTCTTAAGGATCTCCTTATTTCGATCCCTGCCAGGCTAAATGACTCAGGTTTTTGTTTTTGTTTTTTTCCTCTACAGAGTGTGTTTCATTTTCTCACTTTTACCAGCCCCCTTAAGATCAATGAAATGTTATCATCTACCTAAATGGAGCCTCTAGGATTGCTCTGCCCGTCGCTCCCTGAGATCTGCTGATCTGGAGTCTATATTCTGTCATTGTGTTCCTGAATCATGTAGGTCATTAGAGTAGAGTGATGTTTTCCTCCTCCTCTGAGTCATCTCTGGCTTGAAGGTTGCCGGTCCTATTGCTAAGGGGGTCCTTTCTTGATAAAAGCTGACACATACATCCTTGGGAGATCCCTGTTTGCCATTACATGCTGGTGCAGTTGGGTTTTTTTTCTTAACATCTTTATTGGAGTATAATTGCTTTACAATGGTGTGTTAGTTTCTGCTGTATAACAAAGTGAATCAGCTATATGTGTACATATATCCCCATATCTCCTCCCTCTTGCGTCTCCCTCCCACCCTCCCTATCCCACCCCTCTAGGTGGTCACAAAGCACCGAGCTGATCTCCCTGTGCTATGCGGCTGCTTCCCACTAGCTATCTATTTTACATTTGGTAGTGTATATATGTCCATGCTACTCTCTCACTTCCTCCCAGCTTACCCTTCCCCCTCACCGTGTCCTCAAGTCCATTCTCTACGTCTGGTGCAGTTGTTTTCACCTTCCCATTCTTCAGTTTTCCCCTCCTGCCACTGTGTGCCCAGCAGGCTGTCAATGAGGAAAGGAGCAGCAGGGGGGTCAAGTCAATCATGTACTTTAACACAGCCATGGTTTATTTCAGATGGCTGTTCGGGGAAGAGGAGACAGGCCAGAAACTCTGCACATAAAATACAAAGTGGATAGTATGTGCTGTGACTGAGGTTGCAGGGATTTAGGGAAGTTTCTCTGCTATTTTTTTAATCAGCTTCAATTCCTCCCCTTCACCTTTGAGTGGGTGTAAATTACTTCAGAGTTCTTTTCCCACCCTCACCTCCTCCTCCTCTTCCCCTTCCCTCTATTTCCTTTCACAGCCCTTAGTGGCAGGTGAATCAGAATTAGTGGGGGAATAATTATGTTCTCTATCACCATTTATCACCAACCCACTTCCCTTTAAAACCTGAGATACTGCTTGCAGGTTGCAAAGTATCCAGAGCGCCCCCGAAGAAACATCATGTTTATAGGAACAGCTTTTACTGCCAGCATTAGAGTTGAGAGAATAAGTGCAGGTCTGTTCATCAAATCGGAGATTTGATGTTTGATTAGTTTGATTTAAATCAAACTGTCTCACTGGATGAGTTAAAATCTCGGAACAAAAATAGTCTTCTGGGTTCTCCTTTGTTGATCGTATTTGACGCCATTCAACACGTGCTTTGCATGACGATGTTCTCTTTTCCTCTGACATTAAGCTCTTTTTATTGCTCTAGTGAAGGTTCCAATTTCTCTACATTTACTTGTTACTATTGAATCGTTCACTCATAAATCCCTTCCTCCCTATTCAGTTTTTTTTTTTTAATATATATTTTTATTTATTTATTTATTTTTGGCTGCGTTCCGTCTCCGTTGCTGCGCGTGGGCTTTCTCTAGTTGCGGCGAGCAGGGGCTCCTCTTGGTTGCAGTGCACAGGCTTCTCATTGCGGTGGCTTCTCTTGTTGTGGAGCATGGCCTCTAGGTGCGCGGGCTTCAGTAGTTGTGGCTCACGGGCTCTAGAGCGCAGGCTCAGTAGTTGTGGTGCACGGGCTTAGTTGCTCCGCTGCATGTGGGATCTTCCTGGACCAGGGCTCGAACCCGTGTGCCCCGCATTGGCAAGCAGATTCTCACCCTCTGTGCCACCATGGAAGCCCCCCCCAACTCAGTTTTTAGTCACTTAGGTGTACGTGTCTTTCTTTATGAATTGCATTTATTCTGTTATATTTGCTTTTAAGAGCTTTATGTACTTCTATGTGTGAAAATGGGTTGTGCGGTTATTTTTATGCCATAATTGCATGGTGAGGACTTGAATGTGGTTACTACTGGGTTTCTTAGTGACAGTGCCTGGCTCTCCTCGTAGCACCTGTTCCTTTAGGCCTTAAGGGCAGTCCGAGAGGTGACATTCTTTGGCAGACTGGGTGGCAGATGGGATGGAGGGATGTTCTGCACATCGGGCTTGGTAAATACATACAGGCAAGAAAAGTGACTGACAGGGAGAAGTGCTATGTTGGTTTAAGCAAGCTGTTGGAAGGACTTCCAGGTGAGAAAAAAAGTCAGGGAGAAGAGAGAAGAGCACAGGCAAGAAGGAATGGAAGTTGGAGGGGCAAGAAATAAGAATTATTTGGACAGAAATAGATGGAAGATGATTAAAGGAGAACAAAGTTCAAGCAGGGACACTGCTAGCCCATAACTCGGCCTTGGGGCAACATTAGAAGAAGTTGCTGGTTCCTCTGGGTAAAGGTGGTCCTGTATTTGGGTGCGTGGCTTGCCGAACAGAGAGTAGGCTGAATTTTAGTCACTGTTTGCCTCCTTGGTTCAGTGCCCTTGGGCAGGGCACAGCCTGCATACTGTCCATGGCAACTCTGAGTGTAGATCAAGAATATCCTCTAAAAAGCAGTGGTACAACTTTCAGTATGTATAACCTCTGAAGAGAAAACAGTCTGCTCTGAAATGGTCATATTCTAATATTCCTTTCAGTAATGTGGTAGGATTTACAAAGTTCCTGAATCTCCCTGCCTCATTTGATCCCTCACATAGCCCTGAGTATACTGTTATCCCTACTGTGTAGATGGACAGGTGCAAAGAGCTCAAGTTGCTCACAGAGGATACATAACATCAAGTAAGTGGCAGAGTCATGATTTAAATCAAACCCTCTGACTGTAAATCCTGAGCTTTCCTGCTGTGTCAGGCTACCCGCATTGACTGCATACAGAATAAATGAGGCTGCGTTTGTGAATTACCATGACCACTCCTCATGCATATGCAGTAATTAAGACAACTGTGTCATCTTGTCTGTACCAGTAGAGCTGGTAGATTCTTGCCACCAAGGTAACTTGGAGAAATGAATTCCTGTGCCTCAGTTTCCTCACATGTAAACTGAGGCCAGTAATATCTACCCCATAACTCACTAGGTTGTTAAGAATCATAATTACGATTCTGAATATTGAATACCACAAGACAGGGCTTCTGTCTATTTCATATACCACTGTGTCTCCAAAGACAAAAACAATACCTGGCACAAATAGCTGCCCAATGTATATTTTTTGGAAGAATTAATGGATATTACAGTTTACTGCATGTTGGGTGCTAGGCTGGGCTAAGTGCTTTGTAGACATTACTTATTCCTCACCACAGAGCTGCAGGCTGGGTGTGATGACATCCATTTTACAGGTGAGGAAATCAAGGCACAGAGAGTGAAGTAACTCATGAGAGATCACACAGCAGAGCTGGGATTCAAACACAGGATTGTCTGATCCTAAAGCTTATGCTCACAGCTACTAGAATTGTTGTAAGAAGTAAACTATCATTTAAAAGTCAGGGCAAATAATAATATGAAAAGTCTAAGAGTTGAACACCAATAATCTTTCTGAAAAAATACAAAATAATGTACTATAACTAAAAACAGAATTTAAGAAAGAGGCTCATATAAGGAAAAACAGTGAGCAAATAAAAGATAAAGCCTGCAGTTAAGTTCAAGTAGCAATTGACAATTGACTCTAAAGTTAATTCAATTGCCAAGAAATGATTCATCAGCAATCGGAAACACAATGATAGAAGAGGATGCAAATACACCCAAATCAATCCAAAAGGATTCCAAAAAATCTTCAAATGTAAATTGGTGATGCAGTGCATTGTTAAAGAGAAAGTAAGCTAAGGATTTGTCTGCTCTGGGAGATAGAGGAGATTCAGATTCTGATTAATTCTTCATGTAAATAGAAAAGTTGGTATCAGTATGTAATTATATATGCATAAATAAAAGTGTTTTTAAATTAAAAAAAAGAATTGTTGTAAGGACTAAATAAAAGTAGGTACTGGACCTAGCACAGTATGTAACACAGATGCTTGATTCATGAGAATTTCCTCTTCCAATTGTAAATCCAAAATTCATGACCACTTTTAAAATGCCTCAAGAATGAATATCATATAAAGGTTTCAGTTGATAAATAACTGGAAGCCTAATTTCTGAAGACTGACTAGCCAGCTTCTTTCCTCCATCATGCTTTCAGTGATGACAGTTTCTTAGGGCACCAATAGATGATTTTTTCTCCTTTAAACATACCTCTCATTAGCTCTGGCGATGCATGTTCTCACAGGTCTCACAGCACGAGAGACACTGATGCTGGCTTCTTTCCAAGGATGTAGAGGAGCAGCCAAAAGTGACTGGCATCCCATATGGTGGTGAACACAGTTCTGTCTTTATGATGTAGTCATCCCAAAAGGCCTCATGGTAAAGCAATTAATATTGCAGTGGGGAGGGGTTTTTTCTCTATTTGTTGTGAAAGCTATATTTCTTCACCTTTCAGAAACAGGGAAAATATTTAGAAAACAGTAAATAGTTATAATGAGTTCTAATAAAAATAGAGTTGCTGGAGCCCCCCCCCCCCCACCGCCCCTGCTTAATATGAAATGCAGGTGACTGGGTGCCAGCAACAGAATAGGCACCCAGATGTGGTCACAGTTTATAGCGGCAGCTCCAATCCTACCAAACCCCGCCACAGAGATAGCCTGCAAAATGTGAACTTTGAAATAAAAATAAATACACGGGTTCAGATCCCAGCTCTGCCACTTCCTAGCTTTATTGTCCTAGGTGAGGTGTTATCTTCACTGAGCCTTGGCCTCGCTCTCACAGGAGGGTGAGAATTCCTGCTTCGCAGGCACTCCCTGAGGACGAAAGGAGACTGCAGATGGGGCAGACCGAGCAGAGTGCCTGGCATGCATGCGAGCTCCTCCAAGATGAGTTCTTCTTCCCCCTCAGGGTTGACAGTGCAGCGAGGGGGTCGTCGGAGAACATGCGGGAGGTGATTGCAGAGTGAAGACAGTGTGTTGTACTCGCATTAGAAGAGGCGTCGTTATGTTAATTTTTGTAGGCATGGAAATGTAAAATAAAGATTATATATAATTATAGTGGTTAATAAAATGGCTATTTTGAAGTAAAATAGGTGGGTGTCAGGCCAGAATCGAGGGCTGAGGAACTGGAATCTAGACCCAGATCTGTATCGGCTGGAGAGCTTTCCCCTGCCGTGTGCCTCAACTGCTCCCTTAACAAATGGAGTAAACATCTACTACACACTGGCCGCTTAATAGAATGAATGAGGCAAAACCTGTGAAGTTATGGTATCCCAAATGAGAGGGATAATGTGAGTACAGAAGGAGTTAGAAGGGGGTCATTGCCCCCTCCTTTTTTACCCTAAAGGGCTAAGGCTGTATACATTCTCCTAAAAATTACTTTTGCTGCATGGATTTGGCATTTCCTAGAGACACAAAAACAAGGTTAAGAGATAGGAAAAAAATAGATTCCCCATATGGATTAAAGTTAAGTTTAAGTTTCATTCATTCAAGTGTTTGAGGTCTACTGTATACCAGAATCTTCACTTAGTACTGCACATAGGAGAAACAGGTATTTTAAACACCAGCAAAAACAAAACAGCATTGACCCTGTTAGCACAGAAATCACTGGGTGTGTAAAATGTTCTTTGCATTCTACGTGCATTGGCAAGTGCTTAAAAGTCAGAAGGAGAGTACCTTATGTATTTACAGAACAGCCGCTTTCTTCAGGGACTTCCCCTCATTTAAATAGCTCCCCATCCTCATCTACTGTGGGATAAATGGCTCCTTCTAGAGGGTACAGTATGACAGCTGTTTAATGACATATGACATAACAGAAGAAACCAACAAGATTGTCATACCCCTTAGAGACAGTGAGGGAAAACAGGGGTCAGAAGATAGCAGCCGGTTACCTACAGTAGAATTTGGCCCAAGTGTTGTAGGGAAGATTGTCTTGGTGGACTGTGTAATAAGACATACTGAACCCCACAATTTGATATGTGTGTCCTCTTGCTAGCCAAACAGCAGGAATAACTCAGTACTAAGATGAGAGGCTAAAATAAGCAGCAACACAAGACCCAGGCAAACGTGAGAAGAGGTGGAGAGTGTGCTCCACAGGTGAGTGACCTCAAGGCCAGTCAGTAGGTAATATTCTGCTTAAAGGTGTCACAGGGATGACACCTGGCAGGAAACCCATGAGAAAATGATCCAAATATGGAAGTTTCTGTGTGGAAGAAAATGGCACTCCTATATCCCTGTGTAGGAGTGTCATAAGGAATAAGTATTCTTTGAATAGAAAATAAGCATTAATTTCCAACCACAAAGGACATGGCGTCCTGTTAGACATTGGGAGGACAGATGGGTCTCCTAGGAGAACCTATGGGAATCTCCTCTGGCAACAGGGAAGATTCTAGTCGGTGAAAGTATTAACTGTACTGTGTCATTTTATTTAATCATTAACATCATAAGTGCTTAGGCACTATGGGAGTTGATATAGCAAATATAACCATACTTTATTGAGCATCTACTCTGTGCCTATCACTTGGGGGGGGGGGTGAGCGGGGGTAAGCCTTTTGTGTGAATTACTTTATTTAATTCTCATGATGATTTATGAAGTAGATAGTGTCCTTGCCAGTTTTCAGATTAGAAACTTGAGGATTAGAGAGGTTAAGTACATTGCCAAAAAAATCACACTTTACGTGGAAAATCTCACTACTCCTATTAGATGGAATTGAACTCAGGTCAAAGCCCAAGTTCTTAACAATATCTTGATGGATTTTTCCTAGCACAGAATGAGCAAGAGGGTTCTTGGTTGTATATGGATGAACAATTTTAAAACTTATATATTTACTGAATGAGGACTTTAAAAGAATCTAACCCATGATTTCATTGTTCTTGTTCTTAGAATGAGACTAAGTAAAAATGGTAGACTTAAAGGTAATTTTCTAGCAATAGGATGGACATGGGAAAGACATGAATAAGTATGTAAGTAACTGAAATTGGGAAACTGCATTAGGACACGTATCTTTACCTGGTTCTTGAACTTCCGTCACCAACATCCTTTATCCCTATGTGCTCTGGAATTTCAGTTCCTCTACCTACTCTGTGATTCCCCACATCAGATCAACTTCATTGCTGACTTTCTCTGTTCCTGTTCCTTTGATACCTAACAGTACAGGCGGAAAAAAAGCATAACCCTGCTAATTGGCCCCATCACTGCATATTTATCATTCGCAGCCCCGACTTGTTTCTCCCGATTGGTCAGCAGTTCTGTTCTTTGTCCTGCGGTGGCTCTTCCAAACCTTTACCACATTTCTCAGTCCAACTCTATCTGAACATCCCTCTCACTAGATGATCCAAGCTTCCTCCTTCACCAAGAAAATACCTCGTAGAGTTTCTTACATAGAAGTAAACAGAGGCACAGAAAGCTTAAGTAACTTGCCCCAAGTCTCAGTGCTAGTGATGGCAGTTTTCAGTTTCAAACCTTCTCAGTCTGGCTATAGACTTTGCCCTATTAACCACTATGCCATATTGCTTCTCTGGTCATATATTTTGGATGAGTCAATTAATCAACGAATGGATGGATTAAAGACCAGAATTTGAAACTTGGCCTGCTCCTGGCCCATAGTAGCCAGACCAGCTCTGCTTGTACTTCTGAAGCTACTGATAAGGTTAACTTTTGTATTGGGATCCACTAAATGGAGGTCACCTTAGTAGCCTGGTCCATGTCACAAAAGTAAACCTAAGCCAGCCTGCACTTACAGGGAATGCCTGTCAAGGAAACCTGACATACAACAATCCTCCAACTTGGCTTTAGCTAGCTCACCTTACCCTAGAAAATAGGACCTACCGGCCTTGTAAGGAAATCCCTGACCTCCTAGCCACTCGTGCCCTGTTTCCACATTGCCTCTTCTAATGCTCTGTAAACTCACTCTTGCCCAAAATCCCTTGGGAAGAATGCGCCACTGCTTCTGAGGCACTGCACTCCCCCAGTCCATGGAGTATTTTCTCTTGAATAAAGGACATCGGACTCCTTACTTGTTTTAGTTTTGTCACTTGACATTAGGCTTGTACTAAATGTGGCCTGACTCCACATGCCTTTGGACTTGGTTTTACTGGGCTGGTTCTTCCCCCGAGACCACAGGAACTCCTACCAGGAACTTCCTCCATGACTTAGTTTTCCCTTTGCCCCAGCACCCTACGTGGCCAGAGTAGCTGCTCCAGTGACCCTTCCCTGGCCTCCGCTAGCTCGTCTCCTATATTCCCTATTGCCCTTAAGGACAGTCCTCCAGATGGAATCCAGGAATAGCCTAGAATCCTTCCCATACTCTCCTAAAACTTTATCTCTTCACTCTGTCTCCTCTCATTTTCTGTTGTCACTTCTTTAATTCCTTCACGTAGCCCATTTTTTTTGGCATTAAGATTTCAGTGAGGAACACGACTTACAAGGCTCCAACCTCAAGAAGTTCTCATTGTAGGGAAAGAGACAGATGCTAACCAAGATCCAGATCGTGATAAATGAAAAGAATCAAACTTGGGGTAGAGAGCATAGTGGGGCGGTCTGATGGTATCTAAAGCATCTGTGAAATGGGTGCTCATGAATCTATTGTGAAACCAGTGATCCTAGTTGGGTATTATTTTTTCTCCTGTAACTTGCCTGCTTGGATGAGGCATGGGCAAGGTGGATGGATGACTTTCTTCATTTCTTCCTCATCTCTTATGCAGGTCACTGCAAAAGCCTGCTGAGTGGTTCCCCTTACCTCCAGTTCTCACCTCTGTCCAACTCCATATCGACGCTAGCATGTTCTCTGCAAACATAGGGGTGTTATACTGTTGCTCTGACTAGAGATCTCTGATGCCCCCTCTGCCTAACAGGGATTCTCAATCCTTAACGTATCACAATCACCTGGAGAGTTAACCACACTGACTGCCGTCTCCCCCCTCACTCTCGTCACCTCCCTACCAAAGGTTCTGATGCCGTAGGTCTGGGGATGGGTCTGTGGTGGGGTCTGAGAATTTGCGTTTCTAACAAGTTTTCAGTTTATGCTGATGGTCTGGAGACCACACTTTGAAAACCACTGGCCTGAAGAACAGTTTGCTAACTCCTTCATAAAGTAAGCCAGCCTATTTCCAACTTCACTTCTCCACGCTCTCATTCATTTAGATAGTGTTCTAGCCAGACTATTTGCAGCACTTTCAACGTGCCAAGTGCTTCATCATCTGTTACCTCTGCTCATGCTGTTTCTCTTGCCTTAAACGCTCTTTCTTTTCTCTCCTTGGTGAAATCCTCATCCTTCGAGTCCCCGCCTAAACACAACCGCCTGTGGGAATCCTTCCCTTATCCCTCCATTTGAGTAAAACTAATGACTGCTTCCTCTGGGCTCCCATAGCACATTCATGATATCTCTTTCTTTCTCATAGCATAACATGACTCTTTATATGTCTCTTGCTTTGAGAAACCACAGTTTATTTATCCCTGTACCCCCTAGTGACCAGCACAGGTCCTGGCACATAGCAGATGCTCAAGAATCATTTGCTGGCACATGACTGGTTAGGTAGGTGGATGCTTACGGTGGTCAGAGAAGGCCCCTCAGAGCAGTCTTGAATAAAAGTAGGAAGAATACCTGATAATGTGCCAATGTTAAGCCTTGCTGGACAGGAGCCTGTGAGGCAGAAAATGAAGGTCCCTCAGAAGACCCCACTGGTTAGCCCACCCAGCCAGCCAGGCCAATTAAAGAGAAGACATCTATTGATTATGCAGAAAGAAATGTTTGAAAATCCAAGCTTGAATTGCCTAGACATGACATCAACAGAAACCAGGAAAACATCACCAGTGAAGGTACCGCTGAATAACCTGGGGAAACAGTTTCTGAGCCTGAGGCCTCAAAGGAGGGAATTCCCTTCCTCCCCAGCAGGGGACCGAAGGATCTCTTCCTAAACCTCCCCTCCCCCAAACTAGGACAAAACCCATTGTAAGCTCTGAGCTCCCAGTGATGACAGACCCTTATCTTAGGGCCAACAGGCAAGGACTTGGCCTTCAAGAGACTTAAAATGCTGCCCAGAACACTTGGCATTAACACATAGAGGAGACAGATGCTTTATTTGTTAAAACTGATATTTTGTGATTTTCAAGCCCTGTTTCAATTCCACGCGGCATTAAGAATTGAAAGAGACTTCTGTTTCTGGTTTATCTTGTTTAGTAAGAAAGGACTAGGATATTGTCAGATCACGTTGTTGGGCAAAAGGTCACTTCAGCAGTTCTGACAGTGTGGTCACAGCCCAGCCACCTGATAACTTTAGAACTAAATAGGAGCTGTGGGTGTGGCTCAGAGTGGCTCCCATCCTCACCCCACAGAATAGGTGCTGTGCCTGGAATTACCTTTTGGTTGGTTCAACGGCCTCATGTGAACTTCACTCAAACATAGCTCTGTGGCTCAGAGCAGAATCCTACCCAGTGCCTAGTGGTCTAGTATATTTCCCATGTCTGCATATTTATAATTTGTGAGGAATGTCTTGTATTCATCCACAGTAAGGCTTTCTGTGGGAATTACCACAGTTTTGTGTCTTTGGGTGGGCTTTAGAAAAACAGTCACTCTCTGTCCCTGAAAGATGCCCATTTCTTCCTAATAGTAGGATATGATATTCACAACTGCTCTGCAAATCAAGCAGGAGATGAGTTTTTGTACTAAGTGCCTTTGGGGCTCCTCCTGAGTCAGTCGTAACCTCTTAGGAGGGAGGAGCAGAATAGCAAAAAGCATAAAGAGACAGATGCTCAAATTAAGAATAAAGAAGAGCAAGACTTAGGAGGAGGCAGAGAGACCGAATTCCTAGGAAACAGGACAGAGAGAAAAGTGTCCCAGGGAAGGACAGGGAGAGTGGAGGACGTACAGGAAGAAGACAGAAGATGCAGCTTCAGGAACTGGAGGTGACTTTGCAGAAAACCAGCAGCTGATGCGGCAGGTACACTGGGAAGCATGGGGTGAGGGGTACAGGGCGCTCATCTGCTGAGTGTTGAAACGTCTCAGGCTCTTTGCCATCCACTTTTATTATCTTGTGAAATCCCCATAAGAACCCTGTGAGGTGTTACTATCCAAGCTAGCTCAGTGAAGTTACATCACTTGCCTAATGTCACTAAGTGGCAGAAAGGGAATTTAAGCCCAGGTGTGTTTGGACCCCAGAGCCCATTCCTAAGATAACCAGATCTGAGGCACCATCTTTTTCCTGGCTCAGGGCGCTCTGCAAACCATGGTCATAAAGGCAGTCAGATTTGGATGCCCGTTCACCTGAGAGTGGGTGTTGGGAGAGGGTCCTCTACATGTGCAGTTAGGCTGGCACCAAGCCACCTCACAGTCTCCAAGTGACCTCTGCTTGGAGTGGACTGACAGAGTCCCAGGTGCCCAGGCTCCCTCCCTTGGTGTAACTGCGAAGGGGGTAGTGTCTTCCATGCTCTCTCCTCAGGGGCCCTCATAGAGTAAATGCCCAGATCTTTTCTCCAGTCTCGTATTTCATTGCCTCTGGATTAGGAGAGTCTCAGATGCTCCGCTCCTGATCTGACTGTAAACTCTGCCATGGGCTCATTTGCCTCACAAGGAAACTGCTAGCAGCTCCCAAATAACCACTTGAGGTTTGGATTCTGCCCCTACTTTCTCTCATCTGGCATTTTCATTTTCAGCCCTTTGCCCAACTTGGTTCTCTGCTGCTTCACCCCCGGAATGAATCTCTAACATTCTCTCCAGCACTGTGTTCCTACTTCCACTGTGTCAGGCCAAGTCCTCCCAGTCTTTTGCTAAACCCTCCTTTAGCCCTGTAAATGGCCCCCCGCCTGTGTTCTCTCTATTCATTTCACAGATTTTCTGCCAGATTAATCGTCCCTAAGTGCAATGTTGGTTTTGCTCTCTGTTGACTCAGTAGCACCTCACTGATCACAGGATGAAACTCCAACGCCATGGTCTGGCCTTCATGGCCCTCTACTGGGTCCCACAGAGACTCATCCCACCTTACTTTCTAGGGTCCCCACCCAACATTCTCAATTCCAGAACACATCCAGAACTTTTCCCACTTCTGTGCCTTCATTCCCACAATCCCCCTACTTGGAAGTCATTCTCCCTCATCCCCAAAGGTCAAAATCCATCTGTAATTTAAAGCCTGGTTCAAGTACCAGTTACCACAAAAGCCTTCTGTTAAAGTCCTCCTCTCCCTTTCTGCCTGAGATGACTATCTCCCATCACTGAACTCCTATCGCAGAGCATTAAACCCTTTTAGGGGTCTTTACATTTAAAATTTTGTATTAGAAATATTTAGGTAATAAGTACCTGTGTTATGTACCCTTCTAGGAATTTGCTTCATAGAATTGACCAGTTGACATATGCTTCCCATGTTTCCTCCGCAGTTCTCAGATAATGGGGAGACACTCACCAGAGTTATGGTTAAAAGACGTGATTGCTATGAAGGACTACTGATCATATACTTAAAATAAAACATGTAGAGTATAGACACTGGAGTATAACAGGGACTTGAAGAATATTTGTTGGATAAATGAATGGCTAAAATAGGCAAATTAAAATTTCTTAAGCTCAGCTTTTAAGTAGGAAAAAACCCTGACCCTACTCGTGACGGTTACCACTTCATACACTTCTTGGGCTTATCTATGAGTCCTCAGAATTCTAGAAGGCCACACAGTCTTCCAGTTATCTGGGGTTACCTCTTCGTGTATACAGTCTTGGACCCACAGTGAGTCCCTATGGCTTGTCCTAGAGGCAGTTAGGAAAACAAGAACAGTTTGTCTGGTTATGAAATTCTTAGGTCACATTTGCTTTAGAATTTTGTCCGTATCATTTCACTATTCCATATTTAATGTTGTTAGAAAGAAGTCAGAGCCAACATAATTTTTTTATGCTGTTTTTCACAGCTGGATATCTATAGAATTTTTTTTTGTCTTTGGAGTTCAGCAGCTTCCCTAGTACTTGATCAGGTTTTCTTAGGAAATGGTATGTCTTTTTATCTGCAGCTTCAAATCTTTAATCCAGGATTGCTTTCTTCTTTAATATCTTTGACTGTTTTTATTCCATTTTTTTTCTGTACTCTTTTTCAGGAACACCAGTTTTAGGGATTTCAGATTTCCTTTGCCTTCTAATCCATCATCTTCTTTATAATCATGTTAATATCTTTGTTCTTGTCTTATGTCATTTGAAGCCTCTCCACTATATCCCTAGCTCTGTTTTCAGTTGTTTATTTTATATTTGTTCTTTTAATGAGGTTTTCATTTGTCAAGCTTCTACTTTACTTTTGCATTTCTTTTTTTTTTAAATTAATTTATTTTTTATTTATTTATTTTTGGCTGCATTGGGTCTTCTTTGTTGCGCGCCGGCTTTCTCTAGTTGTGGAGAGCAGGGGCTAGTCTTCCTTGCAGTGTGCGGGCTTCTCATTGTGGTGGCTTCTCTTGTTGTGGAGCACGGGCTCTAGGCACGTGGGCTTCAGTAGTTGTGGCACGCGGGCTCAGTAGTTGTGGCTCGTGGGCTCTAGAGCACAGGCTCATAGCTGTGGTGCATGGGCTTAGCTGCTTGCGGCATGTGGGATCTTCCCAGAACAGGGATCGAACCCGTGTCCCCTGCATTGGCAGGCAGATTCTTAACCACTGTGCCACCAGGGAAGTCCCCTGCATTTCTTTCTTGAGCGCTGCCAACTTTTAAAATCTTCTATAATCTCAATAATAATTGCCTACTTAAAATCCTGTATCTCTTCTTTGAGCTCTTTCTACAGCTCTCTAATATTTTTGTGTCTACTGAGATTCATTTGTCTAAACATTTTGTTGGTTTCTTTTTCTGTAAAATGGTCTTAATCTCATTTTTCCCTCTCTTCCTGTTGTGGGGGTTTTAGTGTTTAATTGCTTACTTTAGTTTTGTAGCTTTTATGCATAGGTCTCATTTCTGATTATTATCTTTGATTTCGGCTACTAGTTTCAGAAGAATATTTCAGAGTGGAGTGAAAGAGAGCTTTTAAGTTGGAGCACTGTACAATTTTGGTTGAGACTTGTCTCAAATACCTTTTCACAAAATCTGTTACGCTTTATGCTTGTTTATCTTACACTCAGGGCCCTGACTAAATTTAAGTTTTTGTCATTCAGAAAGCTGGTGTCATTTTTAGTGAAACCTCTTGACAGGCTGTCAGTGTCATGATCCGAGGAGTGCTGCCTCTTTTCCATCCACTACCCTGTTCTTCTCTGATGGTCCCTATCAACTAGGTGGTTATACTGTGGACTGTAGAAAGAGCCACTCAGGTTTGGTTCCTCTTCAGATTCCCTTCCTTGCAGATCTGCAGTGATTTGACCTGCCTGGGCTCCCAAATCTCATTGCTTCAACAAAATGACTTTTCAAGGAGTATTTATGGCCATGCCTCCTGCTCTTGGTGAAATCCACTTCCTGCTTGCATTTTGAGGAGGTGTATTCATTCTCACACACACAGATTTCACAGTATTGGTCAGCTATGCTTTATAGTTGGGACAGCATTACCATTTCCAAATAAATGGAATTTTTTCCCATGATAGCTTTTTGTGTGTGTGTGTGTGTGTGTAGTATTTGAGAGAATAGAGTCAAATGGAAACACTTCTACATCTTTAAGCAAAGGTCCAGATAATGTCTTTAAAGACCAAATCAGATGAAAAGAAAGTCATGTGTGGCTAATAAAAAATATTCTATTAATTAGATAACACCAAAGTAATGGGTGTTTGCTGCCATTATGAGTTGGCTGTGTAATTCTTTGGAGCCCTTCTCAGATGAAATAATGGATGGGAAACAACTTTAAAAATATTAGACAGTGTTTAAGTGTAAGGTAATATTCATTATAGAACAGAGTTTCTACAAATCTGGGTCATTTTAAGAAATTTACTTGTCGGAATACCCTAAGGCCTTTTTATTCATTTGGCTTCAAATATTTGTACATATTTTAAAAGGAAACTATGTTAGTGTTCTTTAAGCAGGGGAAGGCATCAGTTCTTGCAGAAATAAGAGATAAGGACTTGTTGCTTTAAAATATTATTCAATCAGACCACATAGCACAGCAACATCCTAATAAGTAATGAGTTAATTGTCAGGTTCTCTGACATTCTGGGTGAATGCTTGAGCATGTACAGTGAAGCCTTTTGTGTGGCTGTGTTACTCATTCCCCCTTCTTTGGTTTACAAAGGGATGGCAACTATGTAGCACACATGCTGCTGCTCCCTTCTTGCTGAGCCCCTGACTGAGTGCTAATTTATCATTTTACACCTTACACTGAGATCAAACATGGCATCAATCCTTCCCGTCACAAAAGCATCTACTATGAATTTATTCAAGATGGCAAGACAGAAGCAGTCTGCTTACCAACCCTGCTCTAACTCACCGCTGGTCTTCTCGATTTGATGATATTCCCAAAATAATGAGCAGGCAGAAATGTGAAATTATGCGAAGAAAATGAGATTTCCTAACTATCAGAAAACATTCCATATGCTTGTTTTCTATGATGTTTGGATAGGGTGACTGAAATTCAGTTCAAGAACTTACTGATGCCTACTCTGGGTGCTATTTGAACTGGGGTGAGATGAATAAAATTTAGGCCCTGTCTTCAAGAAGTTAGCCAATTAGTCCAAATATTTATTAAACGCTTCCTTTGGCAGATGCAATGCCTGGTGCTAGGGTTACAGCAGTGAACAAAACAAACCCTGACCTTGCCCTCATGGAACGTATAGTCTAGAAGGGAAGATGGGAAATCAAAACATGTAATGGTTAGCTAATTACAAGTACATAAAGTGCTTCAGAGTTGTAGAAGGGCACTACTCTTAGTATTTGACGGGGGCTCTGAGTTTGTCGTGGGTGAAGGGGTTTGCCATCTAGTAATAGAAATAGCCACAGAAGCAAACAAGTAGAACTTGATATGACACGAACAATAGAATAGTTATGTACAAGGAATAGAAGCTGTGCTGAAGACAGAATGATTAATTCCATTTTGTGGAGTCAAGGAAGAACACATAGGGAATACCCGAGGGAGGCTGTAATGGATTGAATAGGGTGTCAGTGGGCAGGTACACACAGAGAGGGAGGCTTGCCAGGTGGAGGAAATAGCCAGAATTCGAAAGCAAAGGAGAGCCACTGCCTAGTGTTTGCAGAGAGCTATAAGTGATTCTGAGTGGCAAGTGATAGACTTTAACACAATAAAGATCCCTCTATGACATATAAAGAAGCTTAAACTTTATTATTGTTTTTTGTACTGATTAGATCGACATTGACATGGTCCCACTTGTTACAGAAAGATCATTTCGTGGCAGTATTGAGGATGGATTGGTGGGTGAAGTAAAGCCTGGCGATAAGGAACCCAAATAGGAGGTTATGATACCATGTGAGGGAGCTAATGAGGAATATTATAATGACAAATTCGAAATGCCCAAATCCAAATACCTAATCCGTTTTACACTTTTTGTTTCCACTTTACTTTTTCTGTGATAATGGAGAAGAAAAGGGGAGAACACATTTGAGAAATATTTAGGAGGTGAAATTCACAGGACTTGCTAATTGTTAGGTCGTGATCCCTGGGAGAGAAGACGGGTGATTGAGCTTATGGAGGTTTTACTGAGTAAGATGCATATTGTAGGAGGTTTGGGCTAAAAAAATGATGAACTCAGTGTTGGATGTATGAAATCTAGATACATCAGTAAATCTAGAACATTCAGTAAATACGTCCAAAGGGATATATGGATCTAAATTCAAGAGAGTTGTCAATCCTAAAAATTACGGATTTCAGCATTGTTGGCATATTATGATGGTTAAAACCAGGGGGATAAATGAAATTACCCAGCAAGAGCATGTGTGGTAAAAAGAGAACCTGAGAAGAGAGCCCTGGGGAGCATCAACATTTAGTTTGCAGAAGAATAGAATCCAAAGCAGTCTGCAAAGGAGTAGTCATATATAATATAAGAGAAAAATCAAGAGAGTGAGGTCACAAAAGTCAAGGTTAATGAAATTTAAAGAAGATGGTTTCTTTTTTTTAAAATTTATTTCTTTATTTTTGGCTGTGTTGGGTTTTCATTGCTGTGCGTGGGCTTTCTCTAGTCGAGGTGAGCAGGGGCTACTGTTCAATGTGGTGCGTGGGCTTCTCATTGTGGTGGCTTCTCTTTGTTGCAGAACACAGGCTCTAGGCACACTGGTTTCAGTAGTTGTGGCACACGGGCTCAGTAGTTGTGGCTCACAGGCTTAGTTGCCGCGCAGCACGTGGGATATTCCTGGACCAGGGCTCGAACCCGTGTCCCCTGCATTGGCAGGCAGATTCTTAACCACTGCGCCACCAGGGAAGTCCAGAAGATGGTTTTTGCAATGTAGAGAAGTGAAGTAGGGGCATAAAAGTGTTAGGTTTGGCATTTATAAGGTCACTGCTGACATTTGGTGGAAAGAGCTTCAATAGAGTTGGATAAAGAAGGCAGATTGCAGTTGGTGAAGATGAGAAAATTACAAGATATAAGGCACTATTTAGATTGGATGAAAAAGAAAGGGGAAGGGAAATTAGGATAACAACCAGAAGGGGATGCAAGAGGGTTTCTTCATAGAGTGAGAGAAAATCGGCTCCTAGGAAGAAGAGGAAGTCAACGGAGCACAGAGTAAGATGGGAAATGATAGGAACAGAATTCAAGTGAAGGAGCTGGCCTTCATCTTAGTTTGGATCTCTCTAGAAACATGCTGAGACAAGAGGGCAAGGGCAAGTAGTTTCTTCAAGAGTTCAGGAAATAACAGTAGGAAGATAGAAAAGTGGGACGGGGAAGGAAGACAGCCAATAAAGGATAAACTCTCAAACCAGCTACCACCGTGGGTGACTGGAGCTTAACCCCATGGAGAAAGTCTAGGAAACAGGGTGAAGTGCGTGCCACAGAGTTTTCTCATCCTAAGGGATGGGGGAATCTTGGGCATTTTACTCTGACTACCATCAGACATTGGTTGAGGAACTGCTGCTTCCAGGAGTTTTAATTCCCTGGCACTTCCAGCCTGCATTGCAGGTGGCTGAGCAGTTATCTTCTACTTCTGGTAAAATATCCCCAGGTGAAGAGATGTTGTAGGTACTGCAGGTTGTGAGTTGGGCCAGGTCAACTGAAATAGAAAGACTCAGGAGGTATGTGCTGGGCAAAAACAGCTTCTCCTACAGCTTGGAAGATTGACTCTTTGCTGAGTAAATGAAGGCATGGGATTGAGTGGATTCTCCATTACATTTCGTGTAATTGGTGTGTGTATGCTAAATTTAGCTAATATCTTCATCATATAGCAATTTTAAGAGTTAAAATTATGTTTGAATAGTAATCTATAAGGTAAAAACCTTTTCCCCCGTCTTATATAGATAATTAAAAATCTTGATGTAAGACTCCATTCTCAACCCATATAAGATGTTATTTGATTTATCGTAACTGATCTTGCAAGAGCACCTGGAAATGGAATTTTACTGTGAAAAATCAAGTTTGTGACTAAGTACATAGAAATTCAAAATCATCAGTGAGGTGGGTTAGGTATTTAAGGAGTGAGATTGAAAGTGCAAGAAAACCCACAGACTTCATAACCTTAAGATAAGTCATATAATATTTGGGCTCTCTTATTATAGAGACAGACATAGGCATTGACCTCAGATTTATTTTATTTTGAGTTGTCTTGCTGTGAAAGATATGAGTGGTAGTTTAGGCTGTGGTGATATGTTTCTTCTAGACTTCTCTTAGATTTTGATCAAACTGAAAATGATTTTTCCCATACATAATGATACTAATCACTTTATTTTCCCTTTAATGTGTGAATCTAGTCACTAAATACGAGAAGAAACAACTAAAATGTTTCAAAGTAATTGCCTCTCAAGGATGGGACACTGGGGTGAAGAAAGGCAAAATGGGAGACTGCTAATGGGGTCACAAATTGCTAGCTTTACTTGACCTTTTAAACTTGGCACATACATTTATTTTTTCATAGAAACTTTAAAAAATGTTTTGTGGAACAAAGAGGTAAAAGAGATGAATGGAAAGAGGTGGTGTACCAGAACTGTAGTGCAGAAGAACAAAGTTCTGGGAGGTGAGGATGATAAAGTGACCACTTCCACACACAAGCACAAAGGAACATCATGTGAAACACATCCACAGAGGGGAAGAGGGCATTGGTGGGGACTGAGCTGGTTAAAATGAACAGGCCTCGTGTTCCAAGCTGTGTGTTGATATTATAGCCTTTACATCTCACTTTTCAGACTGTAACTTAAGATTCTTCCTCAAAGAGGTATTATTTTGCTTCTTGTAACATGATGGTACCCAAACAAAATGCAAATCTTTCTGGGCCAAGAAAAATGTGGTGGCGGTGAGAGCATTACCCTTAAGGGATAAGAAGTTGGAGTGAGGGTGCTAAGCGTCAATGAAAAGGCCTCCTGAGAACCTGTTGAGACTCCTAAAGTGTATGCCTGGGGAGAGCATGAGCCTTCTAGAAATGGGCAGAACAAGGACAGAACCATCTATGCCCTTCTGGGTAGTTGTGAGCCGCCTTTCTCTGTAACTATAAAGCAATGGTGTTGCATCTGAGGACTGGCTCGAGAACTGTTTCTGCTTAGTTGCTACATGATACTGAATAGGTTACTCAGCCTTTCTACTCCTTTGTTTCTTTCGTAGTAAAATAGAATGGTAATCTCCACTTCCAGGGGTGGTTGTGGGGATCACATGAAGTCATCTATACAAAAGGCTGCCTGGCTGATGATATCAAGTGCTGATTTGTGCTTTTTGCTCTTTTTTGTGGGGGCAGTTGGTACTTTATTACTCTTTGATAAGAATGAATGCTTTCACATGAGAAATCCATTTTATCATGGTATTTGGGTCTTCAAACGTTTGTCCAAAAATAAGGATTGTAAATTTCATGATGTAGTATGCATAACAAATGTGAGAATTTAAAATATAGCCTTTAAGAATGTTAAAAACAATTGCTTATTTAACATGGACAAAAACAAGATCAGCAAAGAGCTCAGGTTTCATGGAGAGCATAAAATTGGACAAATTCCTAGATAAAAGGCTTATAATCCAATTAGCTGTCAGGAGTCCGTAAGTGTTTATGCAAAAATCATAGGACTGGAGAGATTTTCAAGTTAAATGCAAATGTGATTTCTAAAAAATGTCCTTAACTTCCTTGTTCATTCTAACCTCTTATGTGCATTCAAAATGTCATTGAAATAAAAAAAAAAAAAAAAATTTAACCACTTTAGTGTGACAAGTTGTCTGTAGCTGGATGGTTGACTGGATATAAAACATTATTCCCCTTCAGCTATTAAAGCTGTCCTTGAAAAAGAATCTCTCTCAATTTCCTTCAAGATCACTTGTGCTTCAATGAATAGTATTAAACCTCTTTGCTTTGGTAATGCCACTTCATCAGCATGATTTTTTGCCCTTGACCCAATGAGAGATACAAGTGAGAGATTCCTAACTGAATTGTATTGTCAGCTGAATATAAGTATGATTTTCTGATCATCAGAGCTGTTCATAGATGGAACAAGCTATAAGTGTTTTTGTTCACTGGAGATGTTCAAATACAGGCTCAGTAAGTGGTAGTTAACATGTTAGCTCAGTTACCCCAAGATGTTTTGACCCTAGGAAACCAGAGAGAAGTATTTGGACACGCCTTAGATGGAAGAAAGTATTGGGTTATTCACCACCTGTCCACAAATTTGCAAATAAGCACAACTGTCTACTGATATCAAGCTAGAGAATAGTAACAAGTCATTAGGTTTACTTCTGTATGTCAGTGTGTGTCTCCACATACCTTGAAGACCACATGAATAAACTAGGTTTGTATCCTTGTACTAAGGCTTACTTGTTGTGCGACAAGTTATACTATGGTTCTAAACCTGTTTCCTTATCTGTAAAATGGGGATATCAATGATAGACTGCTTTATAAGATCATTGTGGGGATTCTGAAGGCAACGTTGGAGCTTAGCACAGCCTAGCACATGGGAGGCATTCAAAATATATTATTTATTAAAAGGAGGAGAAAAGAGTGTCTCATAAGGGGATTTTCCCAAACCCCAAGACTACTCATCTCTCTGGAAAGTTACTACCTTATTTCAAACTATGTAAAAGTCCTTTTCTGAAATTCTAAGCATAGGATGGGTTCTTGGACTAGATGACTCATGAGGTAGCTTCCTACTCTGAGACTCTGTTATTTTGAATATTTGATTCATAGTATTCACTTAGGGTAAACATTTCAATATTTATTTTCGCCAAATATCAACAGCCTGGCTATCCTGGGTAAGCATTGTGTAGGATGAGGAGCTAGCATGGTGCAGTGGAATTCAGTGGACTTTGGAGCCCTGCGGACCTAGTTTATATCCTAGCTTCCAATACCTGTTGGCTGGTAACCACCTGAGGCAAGTTACTTAACCTCTCTGAGCCTCGATATCCACAACTGTAAAATGAGGATAAAATAATATCCAGAATATCTGGAATGAAGATGTAATGAATTAGTCCATGTTATATCATATGGTACCGGGTATCCAGGAGACGATTTTTCTGCTGACTACAATTTTCACTTTTTAGCCAGGTGTGCCTGCATGATTAAACACAGCCTGACAGTGTTTTATTCCCACTCTCTAAACAGCAGGAATGTCTTCTACCTTGCCCAAATGTTAGGATGTAAGATTTTGAGATTGCACCCAGTTTGTGTTAATATAAAGCCCTTAAATAAAATGCTTTGGTTAGAAACAGTTTTGGCTCGTCCACAAATCAGCGAGAAAAGTGCCTGGCATCCCAAGGGCAAAGCAAATGATTATGTGACTGGCTTTATTTGCTTAGGGAAGAACTTGTGAAATTTTCTGCCAACAGCTTAAGTACATGTCTCTGTGGCTGTTGCTTCCCGTTTTGTAGAGCTGTGGTGGCAAGGTTTTTTAGCACGATGTGCTGGATTTGAAGAACTGGATGTATTAGTTCATGAAGTTGAGCGCATCCTAGCTTCAACCTCACCACTGCTTTTGCTGTGGGAGTTTGGGGGGCTTCTATTATCTTCAGGGTTTAACCTACCACTTTGCCAGCATTGACCCGTCACTGAGCTCTACATGCTATGTTTTTATTTCCTGGGTTGCTCAGATGGGTTTTCTCTGTGTTGTGGAGAATGTGGTTAATTAAGAGCTTCAGGCACAACCTGCAAGTGCTTTTAAATTTTTCTTGCTGTTTGGTTCATCGCTTCCTTTTTTTTTCTTTTTAACATCTTTATTGGAGTATAATTGCTTTAAAATAGTGTGTTAGTTTCTGCTGTATAACAAAGTGAATCAGCTATACATATACATATATCCCCATATCCCCTCCCTCTTGCATCTTCCTCCCACACTCCCTGTTCCACCCCTCTAGGTGGACGAAAAGCACCGAGCTGATCTCCCTGTGCAATGTGGCTGCTTCCCACTGATTATCTATTTTACATTTGCTAGTGTATATATGTCCATGCCATCCTCTCACTGCGTCCCAGCTTACCCTTCCCCCTCCCCGTGTCCTCAAGTCCATTCTCTACATCTGTGTCTTTATTCCCGTCCTGCCCCTAGGTTCTTCAGAACCATTTTTTTTAGATTCCATGTGTATGTCTTAACATGTGGTATTTGTTTTTCACTTTCTGACTTACTTCACTCTGTATGACAGACTCTCGGTCCATCCACCTCGCTAAAAATAACTCAATTTCATTTCTTTGTATGGTTGAGTAATATTCCATTGTATACATGTGCCACATCTTCTTTATCCATTCATCTGTTGATAAACACTTAAGTTGCTTCCATGTCCTGGCTATTGTAAATAGAGCTGCCATGAACATTGTGGTACATGACTCTTTTTGAACTATGGTTTTCTCAGGGTGTATGCCCAGTAGTGGGATTGCTGGGTCGTATGGTAGTTCTATTTTTAGTTTTATAAGGAACCTCCATACTGTTCTCCATAGTGGCTGTATCAATTTACATTCCCATCAAGTGCAAGAGGGTTCCCCTTTCTCCACACCCTCTCCAGCATTTATTGTTTGTAGATTTTTTGATGATGGCCATTCTGACTGGTGTGAGGTGATGCCTCATTGTAATTTTGATTTGCATTTCTCTAATAATTAGTGATGTTGAGCATCCTTTCATGTGTTTGTTGGCAATCTGTATATCTTCTTTGGAGAAATGTCTATTTAGGTCTTCTGCCCATTTTTGGATTGGGTTGTTTGTTTTCTTGATATTGAGCTGCATGAGCTGATTGTAAATTTTGGAGATTAATCCTTTGTCAGTTGCTTCATTTGCAAATATTTTCTCCCATTCTGAGGGTTGTCTTTTCATCTTGTTTATGATTTCCTTTGCTGTGCAAAGCTTTGAAGTTTCATTAGGTCCCATTTGTTTATTTCTGTTTTTATTTCCATTTCTCTAGAAGGCTGGTCAAAAAGGATCTTGCTGTGATTTATGTCATAGAGTGTTCTGCCTATGTTTTCCTCTGAGAGCTTTATAGTGTCTGGTATTACATTTAGGTCTTTAATCCATTTTGAGTTTATTTTTTGTATGATGTTAGGCAGTATTCTAATTTCATTCTTTTACATGTAGTTGTCCAGTTTTCCCAGCACCACTTATTGAAGAGGCTGTCTTTTCTCCATTGTATATTCTTGCCTCCTTTATCAAAAATAAGGTGACCATAGGTGCGTGGGTTTATCTCTGGGCTATCTATCCTATTCCATTGATCTATATTTCTGTTTTTGTGCCTGTACCATACTGTCTTGATTACTGTAGCTTTGTAGTATAGTCTGAAGTCTGGGAGCCTGATTCGCCAGCTCCGTTTTTCTTTCTCAAGATTGCTTTGGCTGTTCAGGGTCTTTTGTGTTTCCATACAAATTGCGAAATTTTTTGTTCCAGTTCTGTGAAAAATGCCATTGGTAGTTTGATAAGGATTGCATTGATTCTGTAGATTGCTCTGGGTAGTAGAGTCATTTTCACAGTGTTGATTCTTCCAATCCAAGAACATGATATATCTCTCCATCTGTTTGTATCATCTTTAATTTCTTTCATCAATGTCTCATAATTTTCTGCATACAGGTCTTTTGTCTCCCTAGGTAGGTTTATTCCTAGGTATTTTACTCTTTTTGTTGCAATGGTAAATGGGAGTGTTTCCTTAATTTCTCTTTCAGATTTTTCATCATTAGTGTATAGGAATGCAAGAGATTTCTGTGCATTAATTTTGTATCCTGCTACTTTACCAAATTCATTGATTAACTCTAGCAGTTTTCTGGTAGCATCTTTAGGATTCTCTATGTATAGTATCATGTCATCTGCAAACAGTGACAGCTTTACTTCTTCTTTTCCGATTTGGATTCCTTTTATTTCTTTTTCACCTCTGATTGCTGTGGCTAAAGCTTCCAAAACTATGTTGAATAATAGTGGTGAGAGTGGACAACCTTGTCTTATTCCTGATCTTAGTGGAAATGGTTTTAGTTTTTCACCATTGTGAACGATGTTGGCTGTGGGTTTGTCATATATGGCCTTTATTATGTTGAGGTAAATTCCCTCTATGCCTACTTTTTGGAGGGTTTTTTATCATAAATGGGTGCTGAATTTTTTGAAAGCTTTTTCTGCATCTATTGAGATGATCATATGGTTTTTATCCTTCAATTTGTTAATATGGTGTATCACATTGATTGATTTGCATATATTGAAGAATCCTTGCATTTCTGGGATAAACCCCACCTGATCATGGTGTATGATCCTTTTAATGTGCTGTTGGATTCTGTTTGCTAGTATTTTGTTGAGGATTTTTGCATCTATGTTCATCAGTGATATTGGCCTGTAGTTTTCTTTCTTTGTGACATCTTTGTCTGGTTTTGGTATCAGGGTGATGGTGGCCTCGTAGAATGGGTTGGGGAGTGTTCCTCCCTCTGCTATATTTTGGAAGAGTTTGAGAAGGATAGGTGTTAGCTCCTCTCTAAATGTTTGATAGAATTCGCCTATGAAGTCATCTGGTCCTGGGCTTTTGTTTGTTGGAAGATTTTTAATCAGTCTCAATTTCAGTGCTTGTGATTGGTCTGTTTATATTTTCTGTTTCTTCCTGGTTCAGTCTCAGATGGTTGTGCTTTTCTAAGAATGTGTCCATTTCTTCCAGGTTGTCCATTTTATTGGCATAGAGTTGCTTGTAGTAATCTCTCATGATCCTTTGTATTCTGCAGTGTCAGTTGTTACTTCTCCTTTTTCATTTGTAATTCTATTGATTTGAGTCTTCTCCCTTTTTTTCTTGATGAGTCTGGCTAATGGTTTATCAATTTTGTTTATCTTCTCAAAGAACCAGCTTTTGGTTTTATTGATATTTGTTATTGTTTCCTTCATTTCTTTTTCATTTATTTCTGATCTGATCTTTATGATTTCTTTCCTTCTGCTAACTTTGGGGGTTTTTTTGTTCTTCTTTCTCTGATTGCTTTAGGTTTAAGGTTAGGTTGTTTATTTGAGATGTTTCTTGTTTCTTGAGGTAGGATCATATTGCTATAAACTTCCCTGTTAGAACTGCTTTTGCTGTATCCCGTAGATTTGGGGTCATCGTGTTTTCATTGTCATTTGTTTCTAGGTGTTTTTTGATTTCCACTTTGATTTCTTCAGTGATCTCTTGGTTATTTAGTAGTGTATTATTTAGCCTCCATGTGTTTGTATTTTTTACAGATTTTTTCCTGTAATTGATATCTAGTCTCATAGTGTTGTGGTCAGAAAAGATACTTGTTACGAATTCAGTTGTCTTAAATTTACCAAAGCTTGATTTGTGCCCCAAAATATGATCTATCCTGCAGAATGTTCCATGAGCACTTGAGAAGAAAGTGTATTCTGTTGTTTTTGGAATGAATGTCCTATAAATATCAATTAAGTCCATCTTGTTTAATGTGTCATTTAAAGCTTGTGTTTCCTTATTTATTTTCATTTTGGATGATCTGTCCATTGGTGAAAGTGGGGTGTTAGAGTCCCCTACTATGATTGTGTTACTGTCGATTTCCCCTTTTATGGCTGTTAGCATTTGCCTTATGTATTGAGGTGCTCCTATGTAGGTTGCATAAATATTTACAATTGTTATATCTTCTTCTTGGATTGATTCCTTGATCATTATGTAGTATCCTTCTTTGTCTCTTGTAATAGTCTTTATTTTAAAGTCTATTTTGTCTGTATGAGAATTGCTACTCTAGCTTTCTTTTGATTTCCATTTTCATGGAATATCTTTTTCCATCTCCTCACTTTCAGTCTGTATGTGTCCCTAGGTCTGAAGTGGGTCTCTTGTAGACAGCGTATATACAGGTCTCGTTTTTGTATCCATTCAGCCAGTCTCTGTCTTTTGGTTGGAGCATTTAATCCATTTACATTTAAGGTAGTTATTGATATGTATGTTCCTATTACCATTTTCTTAATTGTTTTGGGTTTGTTATTGTAGGTCTTCTCCTTCTCTTGTGTTTCCTGCCTAGAGAAGTCCCTTTAGCATTTGTTGTAAAGCTGGATTGGTGGTGCTGAATTCTCTTAGCTTTTGCTTGTCTGTGAAGGTTTTAATTTCTCCGTCGAATCTGAATGAGATCCTTGCTGGGTAGAGTAATCTTGGTTTTAGATTTTTCCCTTTCATCATTTTAAATATGTCCTGCCACTCCCTTCTGGCTTGCAGAGTTTCTGCTGAAAGATCAGCTGTTCCCCTTATGGGGATTCCCTTGTATGTCATTTCTTGTTTTTCCCTTGCTATTCTTTGTACTTAATTTTTGAGAGTTTGATTAATATGTGTCTTGGCATGTTTCTGCTTGGATTTATCCTGTATGGGACAATTGCGCTTCCTGGACTTGATTGACTATTTCCTTTCCCGTATTAGGGAAGTTTTCAACCGTAATCTCTTCAAATATTTTCTCAGTCCCTTTCTTTTTCTCTTCTTCTTCTGGCACCCCTATAATTTGAATGTTGGTGCATTTAATGTTGTCCCAGAGGTCTCTGAGACTGTCCTCAATTCTTTTCATTCTTTTTTCTTTATTCTGCTCTGTGGTAGTTATTTCCACTCTCTTATCTTCCAGATCACTTTCCCATTCTTCTGCCTTAGTTATTCTGCTATTGGTTCCTTCTAGAGAATTTTAAATTTCATTTATTGTGTTGTTCATCATTGTTTTTTTGCTCTTCAATTCTTCTAGGTCCTTGTTAAACATTTCTTGTATTTTCTCATTCTATTTCCAAGATTTTGGATCATCTTTACTATCATTACTCTGAATTCTTGTACAGGTAGACTGCCTATTTCCTCTTCATTTGTTTGGTCTGGTGGGTTTTTACCTTGCTCCTTCATCTGCTGTGTGTTCCTCTGTCTTCTCATTGTTCTTAACTTACTGTGTTTGGGGTCTCCTTTTTGCAGGCTGCAGGTTCGTAGTTCCTGTTGTTTTTGATGTCTGCCCCCAGTGGCTAAGGTTGGTTCAGTGGGTTGTGTAGGCTTCCTGGTGGAGTGGACTGTTGCCTGTGTTCTGGTGGATGAGGCTGGATCTTGTCTTTCTGGTGGGCAGGTCCACGTCCGGTGGTGTGTTTTGGGGTGTCTGTGACCTTATTATGATTTTAGGCAGCCTCTTTGTTAATGGGTGGGGTTGTGTTCCTGTCTTGCTAGTTGTTTGGCATAGGGTGTCCAGCACTGTAGCTTGCTGGTCATTGAGTGGGGCTGGGTCTTATTGTTGAGATGGAGATCTCTGGGAGAGCTTTTGCCATTTGAAATTATGTGGAGCTGGGAGGTCTCTGGTGGACCAATGTCCTGAACTCAGGTCTCCCACCTCAGAGGCACAGGCCTGACACCCAGCCAGAGCACGAAGATCCTGTAAGCCACACGGCTTCATTTAGAAGCTCTTAAATGGTCCATATAAAGAGAAGCAATTTGGAACCCTATTACTGACTTGCACCGTGATCCCAAAACTTAGGAAATTCTTTGATGAATTTAACAAGTCTAAAATCTCTAGATCTCTCATGAAACTCCTTGGTTAGTCTAGAGGGCATCAATTCTGTCAGCCACATGGCTCAGAAGAAAAGGGAGAAAAAAAGAAAGAAAAAAAGAAAAAATAAAATAAAATAAAATAAAGTTATTAAAATAAAAGAAATTATTAAAAATTAAAATTCTTAAAAAAAAGAAAGAAGCAAGCCACCAAACCAAAAAAACAAATCCATGAATGATAGCAAGTGCTAAAAACTATATTGAAAAACAAACAAACAAAAAAAACCGGACAGACAGAACCCTAGGAGAAATGATAAAAGTAAAGCTATACAGACAAAATCTCACAAAGAGGCATACACATACACACTCAAAAAAAGAGAAAAAGGGGGAAAAAAAAATATATATATATATAAAAAGGAAGAGCACAACCATATCAATAGACAAATCTACCAATGATAATAAACTCTAAATACTAAAGTAAGATAAACATAAAACCAGAAACAAATTAGATGCAGAAAGCAAACTCCAAGTCTACAGTTGCTCCCAAAGTACACCGCCTCAATTTTGGGATGATTCATTGTCTATTGAGGTATTCCAGAGATGCAGCGTATATCAAGTTGATTGTGGAGGTTTAATCCGCTGTTCCTGAGGCTGCTGGGAGAGATTTCCCTTTCTCTTCTTTGTTCGGTCAGATCCTGGGGTTCAGCTTTGGATTTGGACCCGCCTCTGCGTGTAGGTCGCCTGAGGGCGTCTGTTCTTTGCTCAGACAGGATAGGGTTAAAGGCACAGCTGCTTGGGGGGCTCTGGCTCACTCAGGCCTGGGGGATGTAGAGGTACGGATGCGGGACAAGCCTGTGGCAGCAGAGGCCAGTGTGACATTGCACCAGCCTGAGGCACGCCGTGCGTTCTCCCGGGGAAGTTGTCCCTGGATCACGGGACCCTGGCAGTGGCGGGCTGCACAGGCTCCCGGGAGGGGCGGTGTGGAGAGTGACCTGTGCTTGCACACAGGCTTCTTGGCGGCGGCAGCAGCAGCCTTAGCATCTCATGCCCGTCTCTGGGGTCCACGCTGATAGCCGTGGCTCGCGCCCATCTCTGGAGCTCCTTTAAGCGGCGCTCTTAATCCTCTCTCCTCACACACCAGGAAACAAAGAGGCAAGAAAAAGTCTCTTGCCTCTTCGGCAGCTGCAGACTTTTTCCCAGACTCCCTCCCGGCTAGCACCGAAGCCCGAGCCTCAGCTCCCAGCCCCCGCCCACCCGGCAGGTGAGCAGACAAGCCTCTCGGGCTGGTGAGTGCTGCTCGGCACCGAGCCTCTGTGCGGGAATCTCTCCGCTTTGCCCTCTGCACCCCTGTGGCTGCGCTCTCCTCCGTGGCTCCGAAGCTTCCCCCCTCTGCCACCCGCAGTCTCCGCCCGCAAAGGGGTTTCCTAGTGTGTGGAAACCTTTCCTCCTTCACAGCTCCCTCCCACTGGTGCAGATCCCATCCCTATTCTTTTGTCTCTGTTTTTTCTTTTGCCCTACCCAGATACATGGGGAGTTTCTTGCCTTTTGGGAAGTCTGAGGTCTTCTGCCAGTGTTCAGTGGGTGTTCTGTAGGAGCAGTTCCACGTGTAGATGTATTTCTGATGTATTTGTTGGGAGGAAGGTGATCTCCACATCTTACTCCTCCGCCATCTTGAAGGTCTCCTCCCATCGCTTCCGTTCTCTCATTACCCACCTTTCTCCTCTGATCTCAAGAATGAATTTCCTCCTTATAAAGCCCCACTGGCTGAGATGTAGCCTGCGTACTGCTACCTGCTTGACTGCCCTGTGGTTTCTCTATGAGGGCAAAGAAAAATAGTGAAATTAACTCATTCAAATCTGAAGGTTTTCTGAAAATAGATGTGAACAAATTAGGTGTCCTGGGAATTAGCCAAAGCTCAGTAATTAATAATCTTTTTATCTGGGTGAATAAGGAGAATGTTTAATAAGTATGGCTAATGTTGTCAACAAACAGTCCCTTCTCATTAAGCGGAACAGTATAGCAGTGTTTCCCTAATTGGTGATGTCTGGCACTGAAGGACAAAAGTAGAGAAGTGACTATGAGTGAGGGGTGTAGCGAGCTTTCATTCAACAAATGTTTACAGAACACCTGGCATTTACTCATGTGATGACGGTTGGTGCTGTCTCAGGAAGGAAATCCCTGTTCTGGTGGCATTCTACTGGGGAGGTGGGTAATGAACCTGCCCAGGTTTCACTCTGTAGGTTACATGCCAGCAAAGTGCAGAGAGAAAGGAGGACTCTTGGTGAGAACACTGGAACAGGTGTTCACTTCATCCCAAAGCTTGTTTGTAGATACTGAATGGTTCATCAGCAAACAGGTGCCTTTGAGGGGCTAAAATTTATTCTTAGGCAACTTTAGATTGGGCCACAAAGTAACATCAAGTCCCTGGAATAATTTTACGATCCTCTGAAGTGTGGAATTTCAGTGAGACAGAAAAGAACGAGAGGTCTCCTAAGTACGGTCATTGAAGGTATCTTGGTCCACAACTTGTGGAAGTTCATTTAAAATTAGGGAAAACTTGGGAATCACATCAGGGAATCACAATCCTTGGATGTTTATTGGATGCTAAAAAGAACCAGTGCATCAGAGAGCGAACTGACCATTAGCTAGCAGGCTGGGACCAGGGATGTAGATTAAGCCCTTTGCTTCCTTTTTCATTTTTCTGGAGAAGAAAGTAATGCAGTGACTGAGTACAAAAACTTTAGGGTCAGGTGCCTAGGTTATAAATCCCAGCTCGGACACTCACCACCTATGTGATCCTGGGCACTCTGCTTAAATTCTCTGTCTATTTTCTCCCCAAAATACAATTCATAATTGGATCTAAATATTTCATAGGATGTATGAGTGTTAAGTAAATGCTATATACGTTTTGCTATTGCCTTCATCCCTTTGATCCTGGCCTTTTGACACCTTTATAAATGTTTCCACTAAAAATGGAAAGGCAAAAGGAAAACTCAAAGTACTTAGTGTTTTGTTTTTTTAAGTAATTTTAGCAAAAGGACAGGTGAGTCTATTGATCTGAAATTAGATCAATAGCTTGAGTTCATTCATTTTCCTTCTAATATGAATATTCATGAATTGACTCTGCTTTAATCATCTAGTCTTCACAGAAGATCTGCCAGTGTTATTACAGCCAGCATGTGCTGACTGCCCACTCGATGCCCAGGTGGGCATTATTGTAGAGGTCCGGGATGTGAGAGGAGAGAGAGCTGGAGCTAAGTAGTAGTCACCTCCTGCACAATTCTCTTTGAAATAACCAGAAATACTTTCCATATATTGTCATTTAGCACTGGGCTAGATGCTGTGAGGGACACAAAGACTTAAAAGTCCGATCACTCTTATAGTTTATAATCTGGAAGAAAAGAGAACCCATTTGCCCACAGAAAGTTAACTAAGAAATTTGGAGTTTGAAAGATGAAAATGAGAATACAAAAGGGAACCGTGGGCTGGGAAGGGTCTAAGACATTGCCTTACCCTATCCTACCATTGATGTCCTAATGTTGCCTGTGACTAAACACCAAATCAATGGCTCGGATAGTAAGCGTGCACAGCCTATGGGCAGATCAAAGCAGATTGTTGTGAATGACTGACTAAACTTAGGCAGTTTCCTGGCAGAGGCAGAAATTGAATTGTGTTCTGAAGGATACGTAGGAATTGGAAAGGCAAAAAGAAAATAAGGAAGGGTATTTGTGTATGTTAAAGGATCCCAACTTATTTGAGGAATGAATTTACAATAAGATACTGGTTTTGTTTTTCTTTAAACACAGCATTTCAAAAGGAGATATTGTGAGGTGATTCTCAAGAATAGTCTGTTCCACGCTGTGCCTAATTCTGGGCCAGTTGAAGGATGAGAGGACATGGCTGGGATTCATGAGGAAAGATTAAAGGGGAGGCTGCCGGTGATTTAACAGGAGAGTAAAGAGAAAGCTATTCGTCACTACTGGAGATAGCACAAGTAAGATACACGGTTTAGTTTGAGGGATTTAAATAAATAAGAAAAGACATTTTGATATTCCCCCCACTCCTACTTTAATCAATTACTGAATATTATTTGCTCCTCTAATCTTTTGAATTCACTGACCTGTCTGTCTCTATTGCCTTAGCCTTAACCCAAGCCACCTTCTCCTCTTGCCTAGATGATAGCAGGACCCTTCAACTGGCCATCTCACTGTATTCATTCTTGTCCCACTCTCCCAAACCACTCTCTATATCCTGAACAATCTTTAGTAAAAGTAAATCAGGGCGTGGCAGGTTTGTTCCTTAAAGCCTTTCAATAGGTTACTATTGTTCTTAGAACTAATCCCAAACTTTTTAACGTGGCCCACCTGGCCCTGCATTGTAAGCCCTCTCTTCCCAGGCCTCAATATGTGTCTATTGCCCGTGCTCTGTGTGTTGCAGCCGTATGTGTTACTGCTTTCTCTCATTTCAGGAACTTCCCATGTACTGTTCCCTTTAACACGGATACAGTTCCCCTCTCTTTTATGTATCCAAAGATTGCTTCTTCAGGGAAGACTTTCCTGGCCCCCTAGACGATGTTAGGTCCCCCATTAGCTCCCAGAGAGACATTATTTTTATCTCACTTGTAATTATTTGATGTCATCTTTCCAAGAGACACTTGGGGTACAACTGGTGAACACAATAGGCAAGGCTCATGAAACTTACATTCTGGCTGTTGGAGGAAGATAATAAGCACAATACATGAATCATAGTATGTGGGATGATAAGTGGTATAGATAAAAGAGAAAGTAGACTAGAGTAAGGAGGAACGGGAATGCTGAATGAGGGAAGCAGGCTGCAACACTGAAAAGACTGGCCGGCATATCTCCATACCATATGCAAATTAATTCAAGAAATATTATAGTGTTAAATGTAAAAACTAAAACCATAACCCTGTATAAAGCCTGGCATGGGAAAGTCCTCAATACATATTTATCAAGGCGACAAGTGAACAATATTATCATCATTATTATACGCATGCAAAATTTTAAGTTTGGGTCAGTCACAGAATACATGCAATCCTCCCTTTGTTGCACAGCAGGCAAACCAAGGCTTACGCCAGGGTTGTCTAATCCTTCTCTGAAATCTCCTGTGGTGAAAGGGAATTCCTTTCACTGTTTTTTCCTGTCTCCTGTGAGACTCTAGCAGGGTCCAACAGAGCTAATTAATTACCCTGTTGTGAGGGCATAGGGACTTCCTGGCTGTGATTTCTGAGGGCGCCCGAGGATTGAGGATCTAATGACAAAAACAGAATCACTCTGTTCCAGAGAGTTGATATGAGGATAGATTTGGTATCTCAACTCTTGGATGTTTCTGTCTGTGTCTGTCACACACACACACACACGCACACAAACACACGCACACATTCTCTTTCTCTCTCTCTCCTTGTCTTCTGGAAAACAAACCGCTTGGCTCCTGGGCAGCTTAGCTTTAAATTGGAAAATGCAGCCTTGCTTGGCAAAACAACAGTATCACAGCCTCCCCACTGCTCAGAACAGCTTGTGACATACATCCCTGCAGGCAAGACCACAAAGGGCTGTCTAACATCCTGGAACCACCATTCCCCAAAAGGACTTTCCTGTGCAACTTCTTTAGAATTCTAGTCTGTGGGGCCTATCTTCTCTTCTCCGGCAGTTTCTCACCCTGGACTTGAACTTTTGCTTCGTTTCTCTCCATTTAATTAGTGACCCCATCTCTTAGAAGGGATCGTTAGAAACCCACGGTGGCCCTGGAGATGCGAATCAGAACAGAATTCAAAGGGAAATAGAGGAACCAATGACTTGGAAGTCTGAAAGAGCACTCTAGTCCCTCTGACCTTAATAACATAACAAGTTCCCTTCTAGGCCACTTTACAGAGGCCCCAATTCAAACAGGCGCTCCTATTTACCTCTTCTCCCTGTTCATCTCAAATTAAAAAAAAAAAAAAACTAGATTGAAGCCCGCTCTTGCATGGTTCTGATTATGTCTCACCTAGATGATGGTGGCCCCTCATAAGTCTCGTTAACTCTAGTTTCACCCACCCCGACCCATCTTACATTCTGTAAGCCAAACCAAATGGAGAGAATCTAAAATCCTTAGCTTGCATTCAACAACCCAGTCCCAGTCCTCTAGCGATACCCAATGCTATTTTCATCTGCTACATGCTGGCCAAGCTTGCCCAGCCGTAATTCCAGACCATAAGTATGGTCGGGGCTGTTCTACTCCATACTTTGCTCATTCCAGTCCTAATGCCTAGAAATCCATCCTGGGCATGTTGATCACTTACCTGTCCTCACTGGTCCACCTCAGATATCATCAATGGAAACATCTCTCCTTCCTATGAATTCTCATCAATTATATCATTTTATAAATAGACTGCATTTGACTGCATTTGCATTCTTACTAGGTTGTAAGCTACTGGCTGTCAATGACTGTTTGACTTGTATTTGCATCACTCAAAGCCTAAGGCTTTGCACTAAGTACTTAATAAAACCTCGTTGATGGGCGAATGGACAAAATGGCACCTCTTCTCAATGCCTGTCTTCAAAATAGTTTAGCAAAAAGGCATTGTGGTACTAGGTACATCAGAGCCTTTCCAAAATATGGCTCATTTTAGAACAGACTTTAACATAGTACAAGTTTACCTTAAATCTTATCAATGGGCATTTTTCATTGGAACGGTGTGAAAGACCATAATAAAACAATCTTTACCTTTAATATAGTCAGTCCTATAACACAGATCATAACTTCATTATACATTTTGTTAACTGGAATTACTTTTGAAATTATAGTTGACATTTTATAACCAGAGCCAGATACTGGAGAAACACTCAGTCCCCAACTTAATATGGTTGGACTTAAGATTTTTCGACTTTACAGTGGTGTGAAAGCCATTCAGCAGAAACCGTACTTCGACTTGTGATCTTTTCCTGGGCTAACATATGAGGTATAGTACTCTTGTGATACTGGGCAGGGTACTGAGCTGCAGCTCGCAGCCGGCCACGTGATCGCAAGGGTAAACAACTGATACACTTATAACCATTTTGTACCCATACAACCATTCTGTTTTTCACAGTCAGTACAGTATTAAATAAATTACCTGAGATAGTCAACACTTTATTATAAAATAGGCTTTGTGTTAAATGACTTTGCCCAACTGTAGGCTAATTGTAAGTGTTCTGAGCGTGTTTAAGGTAGGCTAAGCTAAGCTAAGCTACAATGTTCAGTAGGTTAGGTGAATTAAATGCATTTTTGACTTAGGATATTTTCAGTTTACCATGGGTTTACCAGGATGGAATTCTACCATAAAGCAAGGAAGACCTGTACTTAATTATATTTAAGATCACATTCACTACTTTTTAATTAAGAGCAATTCAGCATATTCTCTGCCTATTTTCTCCCCAGACTTTAAGCTGAGCACAACACTGCCTGAGGGGCAACGTTTACTACCTTTAAGCCTTTCTGAGGGGGAGGTGTGTGTGTGTGTCCATCCCAGTCCCTGTGTGTGTGTGTGTGTGTGTGTGTGTGTGTGTGTGTGTTTGTGCACGCGCACACATACTTCTGGTTCTTGCTCCAATGCTTCAAGGTTTCAGTTTCACGGAGCATCAAAACGTCATTTCCTTCTAGCCTTTGATTTTATTGAAAGAAACATTAACTCACTGCTTTATAATTAAGAAAAGCTCTTTGTGCTTGCTACTTCTTCCTGCTTTGTTTTTTTCTCTTTCCTGGTGTAAAATTAGGGGTAAACAATATCAACAATTGAAAAAGAAATTGGGGAAACACCCTGCTGGTTTGGGCACCGTCTTCCTATTAAGTAGTTCTTCTGGTGGTGGCCCATCAGATGGTCCTAGGCACTCCTTCGCATCAGCTATTTCGACATTCCTAAGCTTTCCGCTTTCTTCCCACTGTCTCAGGTCGCCTGCTGAGCTTTGGAGTCTGCATCACCCTTGCGCTCTTTGTTTTTGGAAGATCAGTCTCTAACAGAGACGGCTTACTTTTAGATAGACTTGGACTCTTTTTTTCCAATTTAAACTTTTAACTTTAAGGCATGTACCTTTTAAAGCAACAATGTAAAGCAATTTTTTTTAACAGTCAAAAGAACCCAGAGGTAGAATCCAGCTGAATAATTTCCCCTTTCAATTTTACATTTTGAAATGTGTTCTGGCTTACATTTTGATTTCTAGGACTTTCAGACACTTCACTTTTCATTGTTCTTTGGGTCCAAGGTATAGTGGGTCTTAACTGGTTGGGGTGGGCAGAATGGCTTGACCCAAGACCTACATTAGTACCATATTGTTCAGTTATGCACGACCTGGAAAGGATTGACCAAGACCTAGATTAGGACTGGGTCAGGAGTAAGGAATGGACCCAGAGCAAATGTGAAATCAAACGATGGAGCTGAGTGGCTGAGGCACACTGTTAGTGTCGACATTTACTGTGTACCTACTGTGTGCTTGGTACTGTGCAAAGTACTAAAGTTGCAGTGCTGAGCAAGACAGACAAACATTCCTAGAAAAGGAATAGATATTAAACAACTACACAATAAATACTCTGAAGGAGCATGATAGTGTGTAATAGAACTGAACCAGTCAGGGCAATTAAGGAAACTTACCCATTGAAAATGGCATTTAACTGCAGATCTGAAGGAAGAGCAGATAATGGAGGAGGAAAGAGTTCTCCAAGATGTAGTACATGAGGAGACCCAGAGGTGAGAAAGAGCTTGGCATGTTGCAGAAACTGAGCGAGTGGCTGGAGTGCCAAGAGGCTGGGGATGGGCTTGGGGTAGAGATTGCTGCAAAATGGGACTGGAAAGGTTTAACACAGTCTAAAAGTTACAACAAGCTCAGACATTAGCCAGGCAATCTTGTGCCTTAGTTGTGAGAGGTCCAGCAACAGGGATCCTAGATGCAAGGGGAAATGGCTGTCTGCAGACTATCCATTCAGGCTCAGGGCTGGAGTATGAACCAGGCATACTTGTAGGTTCAAAGGACTCACCTAGATAAATGAGCATCTGAGTCCTAGTTACTGAGTGCAGACCACATAGGACTGCAGGCTTGGAAAGAGACTGAGGTATGAGAGTGAGTCATCAGATTTAAGCAGTAGGAACAAAGCTAATGGCTGGTCATACAGACCAGGCCAATGTAATATGGGAGCCCAGAGGGAACCTGGAATTATCCCTGGGTCTGAAAAGCCACTCAAGAACAATGTGGGGCCCTGGTATCTTCACAGGGCCCCTGAGTCTTTATTTTGTAAAGATTTGACTGAACTCTAGATTTTCCTGGATCGTGGGTCTCATGCTCTTTGTATCTCTCTGCCTTATTCTGGGCTGACTCAAGGGCTGGGCCATGGATCTAGCTGTGAGACACTGTGGAGGGGAGAGACTGGACCAAAAAAAGGGGAGGGGGGTGTCAATGCTACTCTCCTATAATGTAGGGCTTTCACACTGTCGTTCTTTACAAGCTTTGAAAAGCATCTGTACAAGCTTTGAAAAGCATCTCTGAAATTGAACAGAGTAAAGCATTTCTCTTGAAAGCCTAAGTAGTACAGTCCTAAATCCCACACCATCTTGTGAAGAAATCTCTTTTGCACTCATCTACAATCTCTTTCGATTTTTTCCTATCTCTTAATGTCTTAGTTGCTTTAAAAAAAAATACATAGTTAGGTTTTCCAGCTTTGGGAAATTAAAGGCACACTGTGATCCTGGTTGGAGGTAATAGAGTAGAAATGATCCAGAACAGTGAGGGGTAGCTCAGTGCCACCGAGGAAGTTAATGCCTATTTAACACGTGTTAAAGATGAGCTGGATTTGGGGATTACGGCTCACCCTGAGTACTGGGGAACAAAATGAAGTGTAACTCTCACAACTCACTTTTCACCTTTTAATTTTCCCTTTTCTACTCCAATCCCCACCCCCCTTACCTCCAATTAAGATGTGGATCACATAGAAATAAGCCCTATTTTTCCCCTTGCTAGACATAATCTCATTTCAATCTTACACCAACCCAATTTTGAGGAAATCCTAGAAAGTTTGTGTTGTAAAACTCATATCAGAGGTGCCTTTGATGTGCCCTGGGTCATGGATTATGCAACATATTCTTGCTTCTGGGGCCCCCTGACACCAGGGAAAAGCACATCACTCAGTGGCCCAGAATCTCAATAAATACTCAGTATCCTGCAGCAGACAAAGAAAAAACAACTCTCTAAGGAATACTTGTGGTCCCTGGATGAGAAATGTTTTAATATTGGAGTTATTAGTTAACCCAAACTAAAGTCTTCTGCCCGCTATCTGGTGAGTTAGGTGTCTTTTAAGTTGGGTTGGTGGGAACAGAAAGTATTCTCAGTCTCCTGTGAGCCCTGATGATGATTTTTCTCGAATCCTTTTGGATGGTTTCCCTCCCGGCCTTAGCTCGTTTCTCCCACGCTCATCAGTACTCTACTGAAGACTCGAGGGGACTCTCTGCAGGGCAACCCAGCTCCATCTGTGCAGAATTCTCTCTGGTTCTCTGCCTTGTGAACTCCAGTCCCTTGGGCCTCCCCACATTCCCAGCTCTGTCTACTCAACTCAGGGAGGCCACGGGCCATTCTTCTGGGTTCCCCTCTCTGTGCCGTGGACTGGAGACTCTCTCCAGACAGTAAGCTAGGGCAATTGTAGGGCTTGCCTCTGTTTGTTCCCATCTTTCAGGGATCACTGCCCTTTATTGCCTCACATCCAGTGCCTTGAATACCATCGGCTCATTTATTTTGTCTGTATCTTTTAGTTGTGCCAGGTATGAAATCCAGTCTTAGTTACTTTCACTTGGCTGAAAGCAAAATCCCTCCAGGGCTATTTTAAGGTTGTTTAACCTTGTTTTTGACGCTCACTTTTTGAGGCCCCACTCCATATGAAGATAAACACGTAATGAGTGATCTGACAGTAAATCTTTATTTTGCATGAAAAGATTTTTATGACTTTTCTTTTGAAACTATTAATTTACAATTATTTAAAGTTTCTTAGCAAAGGAATTTTTAGAATTAAGAATTTCACCTACAAATCACTTTCAAATTAATTGTTAACACTAAATTGAGTAATGAAATTGCAAGAATTTTACATTTTTAGGTATACACTTACATATTTATTCATTTGGTTTTACATAGTTTTGCTGCCTTTTTAAAATTTCTTATATATTTTCATGGGCTGTTAAATAGCTCACAGGCCCTAGGAATTGGGCCTATAGTCCCCAGTGGGTAAAACAGCCCTGCTTTCTTTTGAGATTCAAAGTGGTAGTAACTACCACTTATAGTACCTTTATTCTCACCCCAATCATGGTCTCTGAGCATGAGATGCCCTTTGTTTCCCCAAATGCCAATAAGGCACCTCGACAGTTTCCATATTTTCCTCTGTTAGGTACTAAGCAGGAATAGGTTTGTCCCCTTGGGCAAAACTGGGGCCTTTATCCTTGGTGAAGCAAGTTCTTCACTAGCTCAAAAATTCCAGTGTCCTAGGGCCTCTGCTTTCAATCCTTTAAAATTAGTGGTTCTCCCCCAAGGCTATCTCCATCCCCTGCTCCTTCCCACCTTGAAGGGGAGTATCTGGCAATGTCTGGAGACATTTTTAGTTGTCACAATATTGGGGGAGGAGGGTTGCTACTATTGGTGTCTTGTGGGTAGAGGCCGGGGATGTAATTAAACATCCAACTGTACTCAGGACAGCCCCTCACAACAAAGAATTTTCCAGCCCACAATATCTACAGTGATGGGGTTGAGAAACACTGTCCTAAATCAATGTGGCCTCAGAGTGCAGAATTCTTGGGCTTACTCAGAAAAGTACCATTTCTGGTGGGCTTGTTGCCTATTTGTTTTTTAGATTTTTGTCTCAGTGAACTCGATTAATTCATATCATCCTAACTTTGAAGGGAACCACCATGGTATTTTTAGCAAAATTAGCTCAAAATATTCTCTATAAAAAGAGCAAGCTCTAGCTTCCCTAAAATCATAGACTCTGGGCCCCTGAGGAGGACCACAGGCTGTGACTTTGGCCACTGGAAATACTAGATTCACACCAAGGCTGGGCAGAAGGTCCACTGAAACATGGTGACTCTTTCTCAAGGGCATTTTTGTTCCTTGCTACTTCATTGACTGCTCAGCTAGAGCCAACTTTGCATAACTTAGAAATCAATGAGGTTTGTCCCCATCTAGCTATGACCATGCTCCATCACCATCCATTTTCAGTCTCACTAAAACAGATACTTTATAATCAGCAATTATTTTTGTATTTGTTCTGGGTTGAGTAGGAATTGTTACACTTCTTATGAACAAGAGGGAATTACATGGAAAATCCAATGGAAATACATGAGATGTCATTGACTCCTTTATTGGACAGGTCTGATTTATAATATACTTACCTGCCTAGAAATGAAGAGCTCTGTCTGAGTTAATTACTAGGAAACAGTACTGTCTGTCAATATTCTCTTTTTTTCCTATGTTCTTATCTGATATGGAAATGGACCAACCTTGTATTTCTTATCCTTGTGGTGTTTTGCTTCGGAGTTTGTGTATAAAACGCTATGTGTATTATACATAAACAAATTTTGGTAACATCTATACTTATCCTCGAATGTTTTCATACATTTGAGCTGGTACTGTTTTTAGTTTCCCAAACATATGTTAGGCCAGCTTATATCTTTGGAACCTTAGCTCTTGCTGTTCCCTTTAGCTGAAATGCTTCTCTTGTCCTCCTCTTGTAGGGAAGCAGCTACCTTTATTTTAATCAACTTAAATAGCCATCTCCTCTAAGAAACCTTTCCTTAACTTTCTCCCAGCTAGGACTGTCTTATTACTTTTGTGGACTTTAAGCAATTTTGCCTTTGTGGACCCTTTTCTCTATTAAAGTTAAAACTTATATTTTATAGTTGAATTGGTATAAAACTGAATTTAATAATATATTAAAATATTTTGGTACCTAACCTAAAACTTTATTATTTAAAAAAAAATTTAAATGTTTTCATAGGCCCCTAAAAGTATTATGGGTCCTAGACAGTGTATCTACTATGCCAGTTGGATAAGAGATCCCTGACCTCAAGAGTTAGAATTGGTGATTTGTGCTGCTATTATCCCTCTTATAACTCATTGAAAAACAAATACACAAACAAGTATAACAATCTTTTCCTAATGACTATTAGTCCCTTAAATACAGGGTATTTGGCTAATTCATTGCTTCTAGTTGTGTCTAATGGGATTCCTTGCATGAATTAGGGACTCACAAATGAACAAACAAATGATGCTATTCTGGTATTTTGAAACCTTGGACATCAAAAGACTCAAATTCATGAGAACATAGCGGGGCTAGGCTATACGAGAACCTTGGTCACTGCCATTTGGTACTCTTTTAAAAAGACTTCTGGAGACTTTTGCTTCTAAGAGGATGGAGTAAGATGTACATTCCCCATCCCTCCCACTAAATCAACCAAAAATCTTGGATGTTACATGTAAACAAAGCTCAGACAAAGAAAAGGTGGACTGGCTGGGGACTTCACATAACAACCAACACAATATTGAGTTCCCAGGATTTCTTTTTTATTTATTTATTTATTTATTTATTTATGGCTGTGTTGGGTCTTCGTTTCTGTGCGAGGGCTTTCTCTAGTTGTGGCAAGCGGGGGCCACTCTTCATCGCGGTGCGCGGGCCTCTCACTATCGCGGCCTCTCTTGTTGCGGAGCATAGGCTCCAGACGTGCAGGCTCAATAATTGTGGCTCATGGGCCCAGTTGCTCCACGGCATGTGGGATCTTCCCAGACCAGGGCTCGAACCCGTGTCCCCTGCATTGGCAGGCAGATTCTCAACCACTGCGCCACCAGGGAAGCCCCTCCCAGGATTTCTTTTTACCTCATATCTCAGAGTGGATATTGGAGAAGCTGACAACCTGGGATATTGATACTTGCAGACAAAACAACCCCAAGAATGCCTGCCACCTCTCTAGCCAAAGGGCCTGGAAAAGGGCAGCCTAGCAATGCAGCAAACTTTTAGAAAATAACCCTTTGACTATATCCAAAAACCACAGAAAAACTGCAATCCCATCTCTGTCTCTGTCAGCAAAGACCAAGTGGGGACCCTGGACTTCTCCCCTTGCCAGGCTATAAGGAGGCTCCCCTAGACTCCTGCTGGGGTCATATCAGAGAAGGCCAAGTAGGGAGCCAGGACTTTAGTTCATGCTGGGCAGTAATGAGTAGGCCACCATCCCTGCTCAACAGTATCAGGGGAAAACATGGCGGGGAGCCTAGACTTTTACCCCCTTTAGGCAGTAATGAGGCATCCCTACTTTCTCCTCCCTGGAGTGGTATCAGAGGGGGACTAGTGGAAATTCAGTTTTATCATTACACAACAATAGCAAGGCCATAGTGTCAGTGGAGGGCATGTGGGGAGCCGTGAAGAAGTACCTAACCCCCTCCCCAGCCAGGGTGGTATCAGTGGGGCCCTATTGAGGAGCCTGAACTCTACTGCTGCCCAGCAAAAGGGGTCCCTCCCCAACTAGCTGTCATAGGAGGCCAAGTGGAGAACCCGGACTTCTACCTTCACATGGCACTAACAAGGTGACATTCCCCATACCTACTAGAGGAGTGTCAGAGGAAGTATGATAAAACATAAGCTTTAAACAGGATCCTGAGTCTTGTAACAACCCAAGGTCAATCAAAAATCACTCTTCATACCAAGAACCAGGAAGATCACAAACTGAATAAGAAAAGACCATCAACAGACACCAAAACCAAGATGATATAAAATTATCTGACAATAATTTAAGTGGCCATCATAAAAGTACTTTAACAAATACTTACAGACATGCTTGAAACATGAAAAAATAGTCTCAGCAAAGAAATAGAAAATATAAAGAAAAAGCAAATATAAATTTTAGAACTAAGAAATATAACAACTGAAATAAACTCAATGGATGGACTTGGCTCAACACCATAATGGGGATGGTAGAGGAAAGAGTCAGTGAACTTGAGGATAGAATAATAGAAAATATCCAATCTGAACAACACAGAGAAAATAGACTTGGGGAGGGGGGATTAAGAGTGTCAGGGACATGAGGGACTACAACAAAAGATCTAATATTCATGTCACGGGAGTCCCAGAAAGAGACGAGAGAGTGGGTTAAAAAGTTTTCCAGGAATAATGGCTGAACACTTTCCCAAATTTGGGAAAAAAACATAAACCCATAGATTCAAGTAGTAAGAAATCTCTAAGCAGCATAAACCTAAAGGAATCCACACCAAGGCACATTAATAGTCAAAAGACAAAATATACATCTGATAAGGGACTTGTATCCAGAATAATACAAAGAACACTTATATCTTGAAAATATCCAAATCTTTTGGTTTTTTTGATTTGATTATTTCACAAAAGAAGATAGAATAATGGGCAATAAGTACCTGAAAGGATGCTTGATATCATTTGTTATTTACAAATTGAAAACTACAATGAGATATTATCTCACACTCACTCGAATGACTATAATAAAAAAGATAGGCAATAAAAATGTTAGGATGTGGAGAAAGGAGAACACTTATTGTTGCTGACGGCACTGTAAAATGACACAACCACTTTGGAGAACACTTCTGCAGTTTCCTTTAAAAAATAAAACAATTTAGCGTGTGGCCCAGTAATTCCACTCTTAGGTATACATCCACAATAAATGAAAGTATACAGACGTTCTTAGCATCATTATCCATAATACTGGATACAACCTAATATTGGATACAGCAAAAATTAGAAACTACCTACATTTCCACCAATTGGTAAAGGTTCTATAGCCATATGATGAAATACATTCAGTAATAAAAAGGAAAAATTACTGATATGTGCACTATGACATGAATAAACTTCAAAAACATTATGCTAAGAATCCAGGTCAAGAGACCACATATGGAATGATTATATTTATTTGAAATATCCAGAAAAGGCAAATCTGTAGAGACAGAGAGAATAGTGACTAGCTGGGCTGGAGAGGTGGTGAGGGAGGTGATGGTGGGGATGACAATTATTTTGGGGGGAGAAGGAAAAAGTGCTAAAATTGTTTTATGATCATTGTACAACTTGGTAAATTTATTAAAAGATCATTGAATTGTACACTTGAAATGGGTAAAGTATATGTGAAATATACCTTACTATAGTTACTGATTATGTATAGTATACATACATAGATACATATATGTGTGTATATATATATATTATATATGTAGTCTCCATACACATATAAAAAGCTAGTTTGTATTTTGAACCAGAAGAGTGAATAGAAAGGAGAACTTTATATGATATCCAAAGCCTGTCTTGTATTCTCCATTTCATTGCTATTTTTTATTAACTGTATGGAGAAGCCATCTAAAATACTAGGTATGTCTGATGCCTTTGTTTTTTCTGGTGCCCATACCTACTTCAAGGTGATTAAAAATTTAATTTTCTTTTCAGATGTATGGTTCTGTGTTTAGTTGATGCTAACAGTAGGACTCATCTAAATCATAAATACTGATAAGTGAATTCTAAAATACTTGGATTAAGTAAGGATAAAATGAAACCAATACATGGTTGCCAAATCAACTCAATGTGTGTTCTATGTATGGGTTCCTTTCTAATTGTAAAAAAATATTATTTATTCATAAATCATGAAATAGATGGTGAAATAACAGATATATTATGGGTATTTTATAACAGGTAATATCCAATTTTAATTGAAAAAATTAGGGCTTCCCTGGTGGCACAGTGGTTGAGAGTCTGCCTGCCAATGCGGGGGACACGGGTTCGAGCCCTGGTCTGGGAGGATCCCACATGCCGCGGAGCAACTGGGCCCGTGAGCCACAATTACTGAGCCTGCGCGTCTGGAGCCTGTGCTCCGCAACAAGAGAGGCCACGATAGTGAGAGGCCTGCGCACCATGATGAAGAGTGGCCCCCACTTGCCACAACTAGAAGAAGGCCCTCGCACAGAAACGAAGACCCAACACAGCCATAAATATAAAAAAAAAAAAAAAAAAATTAAGTTGCCTAAAAATTAAATAATTTAAACACTATGATTGGTATGGACTTAATACTACACATAATGTTACATTTGATCAGAGAAAGTTTTAGTCGACACGTGAGAAGCTGGCATTTCAAAAAGAGAAAGAAATGTATTTTAAAGCTTTATTTTGGAAAAACATAAGGACAGACTTAAAGACCGAATTAAGTTAAGAACATTAATTCATGACCTTTAAGAAAAAATGTGCTTGGCCAGTTGCATAGACTAGCAGTCCCCATGCCAGTCTTCATATCACAATCCGTAAGAACTATTGGGAAGTCTGACACAGAAACAGAACAAACAAAAAATAATGACTCTTGAAAGCAAATACCTGAAACATGTCAAGTATTGCTTTGGATAGAGAATAAAAGGTATAGTGGAAAATTCTTTTTATTGGGCTGTGGAAGTTTCAGAAAAGCCTAAAATCTCTATTTGTTGTTGTTATTATTTTAAGAAGAACCAAAATTAACTGATCTTTTAATACAGGAATATTTTCAGTTCAAAGTAGGACAGAAGAGTTCTAACAAATATTTAAAATACTCTGCTATAGCCCAGCTACTCCGTTCTTATAGGAGAATGTTTATGGTGTCAGTGTTTTGTGTTTGGAACACACACACACATACACACACACACACACACACACACACACACACACACACACACACACACACACACAGCTGAGGGAACCCAGTGAGAGGGATCAGTGATGTATTAATCCAGAGTAGTTAATAGCCCTGCAGTCAAGGGAGCAAGAGCAAAGAGTGGTCAAGGAAGGAAGTCAGGGATTAGTGCCTCAGTGCTAAATGTCACCTCCAAAGGGAGAGGCAAAGGCAGAAATAAACGAGTCCCTAGATTGCAAACTGCAAGGATGAGGCACAGAAAGGGGAGATCCACACAGAACGGACAATAACAAATGTTTTGTCGCGAAAACTGCATTCATGGCATGAGCACAGTCTACTGGGTTAAGGCAGTGTGCAGCACCAGGCGATTAGAATTCTGTTCACTATAACTGTGTGCACAGGAGCTCCCTACCTGGTCATTTAGGCTCAAAGACTGTTCATGGCTAGTATACATTCTTTTCTTTTCTCTGGACTGATTATTAGTCTGACTTGACTGTGTTGTAGATTAGTATTTTGCATTGTTTGTACACAGCTTGCTTATCTAGAGGGTACCTGATATTTTTATGTAGGACCGCTAAACATATGGTTCTTAACACCATGCCATCTATTTTCTATTTCAGCCTGGACGGTTTAAGACGGTGCAGCCTTGCTACATGTTGTAAGAAATGGCTGTAGGAAACAACACTCAACGAAGTTATTCCATCATCCCGTGTTTTATATTTGTTGAGGTAGGTGTATTTATTTGCCTTTACAGACAAATTGGAATAATTGTAGCAGTTTTTATGCTGAGAACTTGGATTATTTTGTAAAATTATTTAATCTTATGATAATGAAATTTTGATAGCACAAATATTGGTAAAGAATTAATAAGATATGCCAAGTGTTTCTTGAATAGGAAGCCATAGAACAAGGTTCATGTACGGGGTACAAAATAATTGTGTTTTATTAGATTTCTTTTATTTTCAGTGGTGACTTGAATGTATTATTAATTATGAATGCAGCATTTTGATTAAATTATTTTTTAAAAAATCAATATCATGTTTTAGGAATTCAATAAATGAGGTTTACAGATGATGTTAGTTGATGGCCTTTTGCCTTGGAGCCCATATAAAGAAAAAGAAATCTTAGAGTTGACTCTCTCCACTGGGCATTTTTCTTTAGTGGGTTATTGAGAACTTGTATAGTGTGCAACTTCTTTTGTTCATAAATGATTTTGTTGAGTTGCTCCAACTTTGTACCAGCAAACAATTTCTCCAGCCTCGTTTTGGTTAAACTTCCTGCACCCTTTCCCCACTGTACCTGCCTTTCTATAATGTTTGCTATGGAAGAGACAAAGACATGGAAATTTTAGGAAATTTGGAATAATATGATGAAAAAAAAAGCTACTCCAGGTTATCTCAAAATAAGATGTTGATTTGCCAGAGATGATATTATATCTTTCTTCTCCAAGAGATAGAGCATCTACTCCAAGAAATAGAGCATCTAACAGATTGGTTTTTATCCTGAAAATTGCGTTTAAAATATGACGATATAAAGAGCTGAAAAGTAAATGTCCTGAGTTTCCTTTCTGGGTAACTACCCATATAGTCTCTCCATCCCAAAGATCATCTGTAGCTTGTTCTTATGTTATGGGGCAGGGGATCTTTTTGGCTGAGTGTGGGAGGAATATGCACATTGATCCATTTTATTACCTGTGTGAAAACAGACACTTGAATTAAACCACTACTGATATTAGCAAAAATGTACTTTCAGTACATATGTTATTTAAACACAGCCTATGAATCAATGAAACAAGTTTTTGTTTGTTTGTTTGTTTGTATTTATCTTCTAGCTCTTGAAATAACTTTAGCTGTTTACATAGTCAGTTGGATAATTTTGAGCATTCTGATTTTGGGGCCAAATATATATGTTTGGCTGATCCTTGAGTTTCACCTTATAGATATCCCTTGGTAGTTTAGATGAACAAATGTTACTAGATGATTTATTTTCTGGTGATATTTGTGAACCTGTTTGTATTGCAGAACCAGGCGGAAATATAGGAGATTAGATTGGGACAGAGGTGTTGACATAAGTTAAGATACTCAGACTCAAGCTATATCTCTGAAAGGGTAAACAAAGAACTCATCTCTCAACATAAACACATATTCTTAATACTCTTATCTTGCTATACAAGGCCAAGAATAACTCCTTTCAGACAATAACTGTACATTATATATATCGTGGGTTCTAGTTACTATTGTTCATATTGAAATTGTAATGTAGAAAAAGGAGTCCTTTCTCCCACTGCTCATGGGGGAAATGGTAGAAGGCTGTAACACTATATTTTTCAATGTTAAAACCCTTTCTCTTTTGTCATAAGAAAAATAAAATTTTAAAGTAAACTAGGGGAAATTTAGAATAAGTCACCTGTCATCATCCTTATCCTCACGGTAGCAATTTTATTTTAAATTTTCTTAAAAATCGAACGGGAAACAAACCTCAAAGTAAGAGATTTAATTTGTTGCTGGAAGCTCTATCTCTAAAGATTTTCAGCCCTCTAATGTGTGAACGATGAGCTTGATGAGTAGAGCAAGCAACAAAAGACATAAATTAATCTTTGCTTGCCTTAACCTGACACAAACATAAATATAAGAAAAATCTTGGAGAGGAAAGATAGCTTATTCTTTTTCTTGCTGTATTGTCATTCTTACTTTGCATAGTTTAAGACATATCACTGACTTATCTGAAACAATCAGGAGAAAGAAAAAGAGGAAGTGAAGTAGAATAAAGTAGAAACTGAGAAGGGAAGAGGTGACTCTCAAAGTGGCTTTCATGATTCTCATGCATTTCATTCATCAAATGCTTATTGTTATATGTACCCCATGTTCATTGCTGCACTATTTACAATAGCCAAGATATAGAAACAACCTAAGTGTCCAACAATAGATGAATGGATAATGCAATTGTGGTGTATATATACAATAGAATATTATTCAGCCATCAAAAAGAAGTGAAATACTGCCATTTGTGACATGTATGGATCTCAAGGGCATTACACTAAGTGAAACAAGTCAGTCAAAGAAAGACAAATACTGTATGATTGTGAAATCTAAATATGTGGAATACATATGTGGAATCTGAAAAGGAATAAAAAAACAAGCTCATAGATACAGAGAACAGATTTGTGGTTGCCAGAGGTGGGGGTACAGTGAGGAGGACAGAAATGGGTAAAGGGGGTCAAAAGGTTAAAAAAAAAATTTTACAGTCTCTTCTGAGATTGCATAACAAAACTTTGAGTAAGATCCAATGGGAACAAAACAAAAGAAAATACTTATTATTTACCTACATTATTTTAAGCATTATAACAGGAATATCAGAAAACTTGATCAAAAATAACTTGGTTAAAATGTCAATATGATCAATAAATATCTTTTCACGTTGCTTTTTAATTATGAAAAGATTCAAACAGAGAAAATAATATAACAGACATCACTGCACCTACCATCAAGACCAAATCTTAAAATTATGCCATATGTGCTTCAAAATATTTTTTCAAGGAATATAAAATATTACAGCTATGGCAGAAGTCCTATTGTCCTAGACCCAGAAGTAACTACAGTTGACCCTTGAACAATGTGGATTTGAATTGCACGATTCCACTTATATGCAGATGTTTTTCAATAGTAAACACTATAGTGCTACACAGTCCATGGTTGGTTGAATCCGTGGATGTGGAGGAACCATGGATATGGAGTGCTGACTATAAGTTACATGTGGATTAACCCCTGCATTGTTCAAGGGTCAGTTGTATGTGTGTGAAGTTAGAGGCTTCATTCCCCTGCATGATTCTTACGCATATTTTCATATTTTCCCTACATGTCCATATATTCATAAATTATATTTTAGGGAGATTTTACATAAATGATACCATAATGAACTTTCTTTTTGCAACTTACCTTTTCATTCAACATTATGTTTCTGAGATTTGTCCAGATTGGCAATTCATTCTTTTTAATTGTTGCATTTTATCCCATTGTGTGACTATACCTACTGAGGGATGGTTTGGTTGATTCTTTTTTGTTTATTTTTTCTTAAGCTTTATACTCTTACAGCTTTTTTTTTTGCAGAAAATATTCTTATTTCTGTCTCTACATGTGTGCAAGGGCTTTCCTTGGATTGCCTAGTGGTGGAATTGTGGGGAGATGTTTACATTTTCTAGTTGTTTGTTGCTTCATTATAGAAACAATATTAATATTTTAAATCAGTTTTCTTGAAAAAACTTTGTTAAACTTGACTATTGGTTTTACTAGTATCTGTATATTTCTTAGATTTTTTTTCAGTTATATAATCTCCAAGTAGTAGCAGATCTATTTTTTTCTTTTCTGATTGTTACGATTAATTTGTTTTTCTTGTCTTATTGCTTTGGCTAAGGCCCCCAGGGTAATATTGGATAAAGGCAATGTTAGAGGACATCCTTACCTTGTTGCTGACTTTAAAGGGAATACTTCATGTTTCAATATTAAATTATAAATAAGCATGGACTTTTTTTTTTCTGTTCTGCCTTCTAAATTAGATTCCTTGTTTGAATCCCCCTTTATGTTACAAATTATAGATTTTATTTCTATTCTTTTAAAGCTTAGTCCTAAATTTTAAATATATAAACAACAAAAATTGAGGTTAATCAATAGCTCTATCCTTCTTTTAATGCTATTTTTAGGTCACTTCAAGACCTTGAGTGTCATTCATGATTTTTATATCTTTCTTCCTTAAATTTTTCATTAATTTTTCAGTCAGGGCTTCAGTGACTTTACCCGCATATTCATCAGTTTGGAGGTTTTTTGCTTACCATTCCTCCTTTTAGTCTTCTCCTTCAGGATTTAATTTCCTCATGAAATTTATCCTTTAGTAGTTGTTTCAGCAAATCTAGTGAGTTGTAAAACTTCTTAATATTTATCTGAAGTCATCTTTACATTACAATTAATCTGGAATGGTGATCTATCTTGGCATTGAATTCTAGATTGACTAGTTTATTTTCTACTCTCAGAACTTTCATAATGTTAATCCATTTCACTCTCCTTCCATCCCATGTCTTTATTGTTGCTATAAAAACTCTTTTCTCTTATTACTGTTCTTAATAGGTAATCCACTTTTTCTCTCCAGTTGCTTTTACATTTTTCTTTGGTGTCCTGAAATTCAGTATAACATGTCTAAGTGTGTATTTATACTGGCTAGGACTTGTTTTACATCTTGAATATGAAGCCATGTTTATACCAATTCTATAAAACTCTCAGACATCACATCTTCAAATATTCTCTTCCTCCATTCTCTGTTCTCTTTTTCTACTTGATGTATGTTGGATCTTCTCATTCTTTCTATAGTCCATGTCTCTTAACCCATCTTTTTTTAATATCTAGAAGTTCTATGTGCATTTAAAAAAATCTGTTTTTATAGTATTTCTATGCTTATGGTTTTTATTTTTTATTCTTTCAGATTATTCTCTTTTCTGAAATTACTGATATTGTAATCCTCCTGTATACTGTGTCTGTTGTCTCTAGCTCATGGTGGATTGTTTATTTATATTTTAAATTATTTTTAGCTCATTTTTGGCAGAGCTTGCTTCTTCTGTAGAATTCATGTGGGCCTTAGGTTTTAAGAGTATCTCTTTGGAAAGTTTTTACATGCATGTTTCTCTTGGGTTTATGCTACTATATTCGTATTCAAATTTGCACAATCCCAAAGTATAATTAATCAAAGTTCATCTTCCTTGTAGTCTTCCTGTGCCAGCAGGTGGATTTACATAGAACACTTCTCTGAAGTGAAAAGCAAGCTTTCAGGAATTCTGGTTTTTACATAAGCGTCTCAGTTCCAACTCAAGTCCTCAGGATGTCCTATCCTCATGGACATTAAAACCCAAACTTTGTTACCAAGATTGACATGTATCCTTTTCTCTAGTCCCATTTAGGTTCACCTATCATCAGTTTATTCAGTTACCACTCTTATTTTCAGTACGCTTTTTGATTCAGCTCACCTGTGAATTAAAAAGAAAGAAAAAGTCTAACCATTGCTTGTAAATGTTTGCATTAGAATGTTTTCATGCCATCTTTGTTCCATGAATGCATTCATTCATTCAACACTCACTTTTTTAGAACTTATTTTTCTCTCCCAAGTCATTAAGTGTTTTGCCCTTTTTGCATACTTTACATACTAACTAGGTTTCTGTAACTTGGATCTCACCAAGTTTTTTGCAGGTCCATGGTTGTTAGGCCATGTTTAACATGTATGGGGGAAGGAGGGTGGGGATGAGAGACACAAAGTACCCACAGTTGGAGCACTGATGTGTATTTTCTTGGTGATTTCAACTATATGAGCACAAACTTTTGACTGGGGGGCGGGGGGCGGTGTTTTATTTGTGGTAATTGGTGAGGGGAATAGATGCCAACTAGTCTCTAAAATTCAAATGTGCTGACAAAGCAGAAGCCTGCTGACAAAGCAGAAGCCTGCTGACAAAGCAGGAGCCTGCCTTCTGGGTGAATTTTTCACCCAGAAGGCTGAAACAGTGCTAGAGAGGCTATCTGACAAAGCAGCATGCAGCAGGAAAGGTCTCATGATGGTAACAAGTCAGGAGAGCATTGCTCTAGGTAATCCTTGAATGTCACAAACCAAAATGAGGGGTTAAGATGTCATTGGAGAGAGAGCAAAGTTTGTAGATTAAGAGAGTACATATAGAAGGTAATGGGCTGAAAGGAGGAGATTAACAGTGGGAGGACAGCAGAACAGATTGAGAAGTACGATATGCAATGGGTAATGCAGGTGCTTCCAGAAACCAAGCCCTCTAATATTAGATATTCAGAAAAACATCTCATACACATCTCCCAGTGTCAGCTAATCCTTAAAATGTACCTTTCCCTGCTGGCTAAAGCCTCTTAAATGGAAAGCCCTTGACAAGAGAATAATGACTTTAAGGGCCAGAATATAAACTTTTCTATCACTAATGAGAGGGAACTTCAGAATCACTAAAATTCCGATATGGCCCACAACAATATTTCGGGCCAGCTTTCATCTCTTCACTGATCTGGTTCTACTAGAGCAAGTAAAAAAAGAGCAAATGCTGAACTAGACAAAAGCTAGAAAAGTCAGAGGGTGTAGGAAAAGTGGTAGAAAGTTACCAACCCATAAATGAACATGAGGACATCAACTTCCTCATCCTCATTTTTACTGCTTGAAATCAATAATATTAATTTTTGGTGAGGATAAATGTACAACAAAGTAGCTTCAAAAAAGTGATCAAAATAATCAAATATTCTTTGTGGTTTTCATCCTTAGTCCATTTTTCTCTTTCTCTCCCTCTGCCTTCCCTACCTCTGTCTCTCCCTTTTTTAATATGTTTCCGATCCCCTCTCCCTCTCTCCATGCTTTCCTTCTCTCTCTCCTTTTCTCTGTCATTTCAGTAATACCTCTCATGCTTGAAGATCTACAAACGGAGAATTTCCCTGAGGGAAAACACACTCAAATTGGTCATTGAAGTATCATTTTTTTCCCTAAAAATGAGAATACAAGCTGTTTGAGACCTCACATGTCCCCAAAATCAATACCGGTGTACTTTTGCAAAATACTTAGGGCTGAGATATCCCTTTTGACAAATCTTCCCAGATATCAGTGGATTTCTCTCAAGACAATTTCACTGCATTCTCTGTAATGAAAAACTCAGTCAAGTCTCTTTCAAATATATTTGTGCTAACAGCAAAACTCTAAATGGAACTTAGCTTCCTTGGCAGACAGTATTAAGTACCAGGAGTTGTACATAATGAATGCAACCGTTGCTTGATATGTATAGATGTGACAGTTTTATCATTTTGACAGTTGCTTGTACTTGCAATTGTTATTGCCTTTTTTGGCAACTCATTTTTCTCAGCTGTAACCTACAAGGTGATTGTTATAAATCCCAGCCTGAAGGTAAATAATCTCATGACGTTCTGCAAGAACTCAATGATTCTGAGTGTCTTTCTCCAGGGCCAGAAGTTAAGGAATTCCACCTCATCATTTTTGGACAATGAGTGCCATTTCAGTGTCTTTGTTTCATGAGCCTCAAATTTTAAAAGAAGAGTTGCTTGGCCTTGCTTTCTGCTCTTTACTTGCAGCTGCTAAGATTTAGCAGCTCTGATTGCCTTGTTGCTGAGACTTAGATTGCATTTATATTTAAGTCACACTGAGATCTTTTTCTCCTTTAAAAAGAAAAAAGAAAAAAACTCTGCTGGTTCTTGCAAGGAGGAAGTATCAAAATCTTATCCTCATACATAGTAGAGTAGAATGAGAAAATAACTTGATGTCAGAAGCACTGGGTTTGAGTCCTGGCTTTGCCATTTACTGCTGCTAGAAACTTGCACACCTTCTTTAAACCTCAGTTGCTTCATCTGTGAAGTGGAAATAAAAACATCTTCTTCCTGAGCACTTTTGAGAAATGAGGTAATGCGCCTGAAAGTGCTTGTCAAGTAATAAGTGGTTAATAAATGTTAGCATAAAAATAATTTAAAATAACAGATTCTACCCAATATAAAACAGAAAACAAAATCAACAAAGATGAAAAATAAAACTAACCAAACACATACTCACACACACATATACATGGACACCAAACCCCTGACAATTAGAGAGGAACTCTGGCAGTTTAATCCTCAGATATGCAACATTCCTGGCCTTAGGGGGATAATGTTTTTAGAATATATTGAGATGTTATTGGGTAAGGTTTCAAACAAAGTAATGAAAAATCTGTGGTCTTTTAAAACTTGCAATGACAAATGCACGTTATAAAGTACTTTCCCATGCATTTCCTTATTTAATCATTTTGACTGTTGTTTGCAGTACTGGGGCAAAAGGACGATGCCAATATTTAGGTATCTATTTTTCATATTATCAAAATACCAATGTTGAGAACCATCCACACCCAAGTGCCGTTTCCCAGATTCTACCCAAGAATGCTTTCCTTAATTCAGCCACCTACTTTGTGTCGTTTTCCAGACCACCTTATTCCCATGCTGTATACAATGTGGTAGCATGCTTCCTATCAGTTTCCCTGATAATTGACATAGCACCTTAAACCAAGCATTCTTCATAATGCTGAATGAATGCACCAATACTCTGATCCTCATAGAATTTTACATTCTACTTTATGGGTCACGAGCCCAGACAGTCATGCCAAAATAATGACAGACTCTGGACTGAACAGTTATATTCTTCAAGAACTATAAAAACATCTTGTCCCTACTGCAGTATATTATTTTGCACAGGCTGCAGGTGAATTCATTCTTTGCTTTGTGATGCATTTTCTTATAAAATTCATCCTTTAAATATAATATGAAGCAGTCTAAGTTGTCACTGATATGTGTGGCTGGCCAAACTCTTTGTATTTCTCTTGATGTAATCTTGGAATTAGGATTCAAGCCTAATTTTTAAACCAATGCAATGTTATGATCATTTATTCTAAAACAACAACAACAACAAAAAAAACCCTCGAATTCAAATCTATCTCACAGCATATAAAAATTATAATTTATAGGAATGTTGAAATAGCAATCTGTAGGGAGAAGCAGCTTGGCACTGTGTCCTAAAATCTTCAAGATTTTATACTCCCCTTTTGACCCCAAAAGCACACTTTTTTTATTGAAGCATAGTTGATTTACAATGTTCTGTTAATTTCTGCTGTACAGCAAAGTGATTCAGTTATACATATATATACATTCCTTTTTATGTTCTTTTCCAGTATGGTTTATCATGGGATATTGAATATCGCTCCCTGTGCTATACAGTAGGACCTTGTTGTTTATCCATTCTATATATACTAGTTTGCATCTGCTAATCCCAAACTCTCAATCCTTCCCTCCCCCTTGGCAACCACAAGTCTGTTCTCTACCGTCTATTGCTCACAGCTGCTCATGGAGGGTTCCAGAAGCTCTCCAGTCTTCCCTGGTTAAGCCCGGGATTGATACCAATGCTCATGAAGCAGTCTCTGGGCTCTTATTACCCAGAGAATTAGAGAATTTTGTTCATCAGCTCCAGCCATGCATATCCATTTTCTCAAGCAAAGAAGCCACATAAAGGTGCCTCATCCCTACCACTGCTGGCTTTGCTCCCATGGGGGATGCTAATATCTCAGCCACTGGTACTTTGTCTACACAGAGGATAGGAAAAAACCCTACTCCCCACTTAATGTTTCACTTGGTCACCTGAACATCAGGGGGCGCTGCTGTGTCTCTACAGCCTTCTGTTCACAGGACTCAGACCTGACTGAATCCATGTACTCATGGAAGGACCAAAACCTAAGGCAGGCACTTGTCTCCTCTATTCGTGTTTTTCCTTCCCCTTTTCCCATGCAGATTAGTTCATGGAAAATGTTTTGTGGACCATCAGCTGCATTGACTTCTCAGACATGCCAGGTGTGTTCAGGTCATGGCAGTAGATATTGTAGCCTCCAAGCCAGATAATCTCTCCATTCAAATTCTGCAGCACAGCTGTAAAATGTAATGCCATTTTGGAAATATGCATATGTGGCTATATAACTGCCTAGAAAGAAAAGGTATGTGCAAAAATCAGTGTTCATCTCTGGGTGTTGGGATTAGAAGTACATTTTTTGCATAGAACTTGATTACTTTTTCTATCAGAGAAAAAATAACTTCCTTTTAAGATTACACTAAGTTATTGATGTGTATAGTATGAAATATGAAAATACCTTTGTACAAAGATAGAAACAGTCTACTTCTTCTGTAACTTAAACTCATTCACAAAAAATCTGCAGTCTCATATCATTTCTCAGTGTAGAATTAATTGAAACAATAGTGAGGGTTGCTCTTTCTAACACTGGCTTATTTTTTACAACACATACTATATGTTTGTCACCAACAGAAGCCTTGGGGCATTACTATAAATATTTATAATCATGCTTCAATTGTCAGTCTTGTTTAGAAAAACATATTTAGGAAAATATATTTGAGTGCTCTGGATTTTTCTCTGGTTATAGGTTGGTATATTAGATTGTTCATTATATAAAATAATGATTGTTCTTATTTTCAGTTTTAGAACTACTGTCTTTTCTACACATATTTGTGGAACTGTCTTTTTCTACTCAACTGGCAGCTCTGGCCAGAGTGCCTACCAGTGGCTGTATCTCCTTGGTGCCTGTTATGTCAGTGGAGTAAAGAATCCTTGTCCCACTCCTACCCCCAGACATTTACCAGCACCAAAAACATCTCTCCTCACAGTTAAGAATAAAGGCTCTTAGTGCTAAATGGGAGCCTAGATCACTTTGCAAATCTCTCTTGTTTCGGATCAGATGATTGAGATTCAGAGAGGTTTAGTGACTTGTCTAAGGTCACACAGCTGGTTATTAACTGAGTTAGCAACCAAACCTGTAACTCTTGACCCTGTCATAATCGATAGCAAATTAAATTATTCATAGCCAAATAATTTCAAAAGCAGAAATATAAAAATCATCTCCTAATATTTTAGCAAGAACAATTATATAATGTATAATGTGTTATATCTGAATCTACTTGAATGTGATGTGAGGAGGAGCCTTCAAAAGTGTTAGATCCCAAGGCCTACAAAAATTCTATAACAGCTCTGACTCACCTTCCAAAGGAGCTGGGGAAGCATCCCAGAGAAAGTTCATTTAGAGTGATGCCTGAAGACTAGTGAGTGTTCACTCAAGTGAAGGAGGAGGAGGAGGAGGAGTCTTCCAGGAGGAAGAGACAGCTTGGCATGAGCCAAGAACTAAGGATCTACAGAGAATTGAAAAGCTCAAAGAGTTTTAATAAGGCTGGAGCTTAAAGGATAAAACAAGGATTAGTGACACAGGAGACCGGGAAGGCAGACAGAGGCCAGGTCATGAAGTACCTTGCAGGCCATATTAAGCAATGTATTTATCCTAAAGGCTTTGGGAAACCAGGATACTTCTGGATATTTTAAGTTTATACCTTATCTGATAACAGGAAATGTCAGAGAGAAGTGATGGTGAGAACCTGGAGCCAAGGAGAGGAGACATGAGCTCAGATTTGCACTATTTACAGTAGATGCCGTCTCTCTCCAGACTGTAGAATATCATTCTTAGAGAGACGAAAAAGTGTCATGGCCCCAGGGCCCTCATTGCCCTCTCTCCATAATATGTATCAGACAGATGAGAAGAATGTGAAAGGAACAATACTTCATCAAAAATATTCTGAGCATAGCCAATTGCTTTTAGAAGTACCATGTCACCCTTTATCATAACCCAGGAAACTTTGAAAAAGATGGTTTCAGCAATTGGTCTGGCTTTGATGCTTCCCAAAGCTGCACTGGTTTATATGCAAGCTCCCTGTAACAAAGGCTTGAAGATATTTTTTTCCTAAGAATCCTGACCAACACATGTAGGTACAATGGCTTCATTTTCTGTTTCAATGTCAACTCTTCTTATTTTCCCCCTATATTCACTCCTACTCATCACACCATCTTGTTGGAAAAGTATGGTCACTCCACTATAAGGGTGTCTGGTGATTTTGCTCCTGACCCATGATCAGTTGGATGCATCTATATTTAAAGTGATTTTCCAGAATTAGACTTCCAAAGTGCTAACCATCCACATACTCTCATTATATTCCCCTTACAAGCAACAGCTTATATTTGAAAAAATGGGACATAGGAAACTAAGATCCATCTGTGGCCAATTTAGAGATTTTTCTCTCCCAGACACTGGTTAACACACATGGGATGAATTCATGGTCTTTGGCGACACTAGCACAGTATTTTCACACAGTGGCCCAGGGACCACTTGCTTTGGAACAATTGGGTGCTTGTTAAAATTCAGGTTCCTGAACCCAACTACTGATCTTAATCAGAATGGGGGCAGGGGGCTAGAGATATGTATTTTTCTTTGTCTTTCAGGTCATTATGTCCAGTAAAGTTGAAAACTAAGTCGATCAATAAAGCAGTTCATTGTGGACAGACACAGTGCAGCAAATGCGGGCAGCACCCTGCCCATTTTTCCTTGACCCAGGGCACTTGCAAACAGTCCTGAACAGACATACAGGTTTCTCTGTCCTCTGTCTAGGGGCCATTCTCTAGCTGTAGAAACATGCTAGGCCTAACAAGTTGAGGAGGCCATGATGGCTGGGGGGTTACCTTCAGTTCCCCTTGACCAATGAAGAAGGCATGATGGTGGATAAACTGTCTACCTTCCTCACTCCTCAGCAGGACTATTCTGAAGGGAGTTTCATATAGTCTCTGAGAGGTTCCCAGGGAGGTAGAATGCCAGTTGCCCCTAGTGGTAACCTGTTCACTAATGCACCTTCATTGGCTTTCTTCCCTTCCTTGTCTCCCTTCCCCCTCCTTCAGGTGCTTCCTGGATCACTTCACAAATAAACTACTTGCACCCACATCACTGTCTCAAGGTCCACTTTGGTGGGGGGAAGCAGATCCCAAACTAAGGCAGAGAATATACTGTATGTGGAGTAGAACAACTTTATTCCAGCGAAATTAGGGGATAAGATTTGAAGAATGGAGGGTGAAAAAATTTTTTTAAGAGATTTGATAAAGGAAATTTTATTAAATCCACCTAATTAAAATTGAGTCAATTCAGGCAATTTTATTTTTCACACCGTTTGCTATTATTTTTGTGTGGGTGTGCATCCCCTTATGAAGTTTAATGTGTTCAACATCCTTCCAAAAGTATCCTAATCACTTGATATTAAATCCTGCAGCTTTTTCTTGAAAATCTTCAGATTTTTCTGGAGATAAATATTAATTCTGTGTATACTACATGTAATTTAGATAACTAAGGAATTAATTTTCTTTTGATAGTAGACAAAAGAATGCTTAGCCAAAAAAAACAAAAAAAATTTTAAACACTCATTTTCACTGGAACTACATGTTATTTGACCAAACAGTTGAGGGCTCAATTGTTCAAACTTATCTTTGGCGTGTCCTAAGACAAGACACTTTGAAGCTGAAATTTGGTGTGCTTTCTTTCCAGCCCTAAAGCATGGTATTTTGGGAGAAGTTTGAATTTGAGAGTCTGACAAAACAGCTGTCAGACCTTACTAAGCATCTCCAAGTTGCAGTTTTCTCATTTGTTAAAGGGTAATAATAATAATACTAATAATACCTGGTTCATTAGGTTGTTTTAAGGCTGAAATAGTGTTTTTTAAGGTGCCTGGCACATGGCAGATAGATGCTTTACTACTCATTAGCTCACAAGACAACCCAGCTAGAACCACACACCATGAAAAAGCCAGCATTTATCAGCTCAGGAATGCCCTAAGGTTTCTTATCTACTTTTATTCAACTCGCTCTGTTCAGTCATTTTTACTCAGTAACTGTCTTGGGCTGAAGGAGAGTTATTTATAGGATGCTGTGTAGCCAGTGTCTGTGACCTGCAAACATTTGGCTGACTTTGGCATAGTCGCTAGCTCAAGTGAAAACCCAAATGGCTGACTTTCAGCCTAGTGACATACACAAAATTTAACTGTTTGCCTTGCACGGAAATTAGTCTGTTTTGACAGAACTGAAGGAAAAGACAGATAGTTGTGACACTCTTCAAGCACAAGATGCAAAATAGCCAATTGATCTTGTCCAGCCAGTTTAGGGGTTTATGTACCTGCCCTTGCCACTAAAAAACAACCCTGGGTTGTATAAAATCTTTCCTTTTAGGTTGATCATTCAAGCTTGCGTTGTAAGAAATGACAAATCCTCCAACACATATTTCCAAGTGAAATCAGCACCTTGGTTTTTTCTTTGATGTGTGTAACGTTACTACTTAGGTTGTTTGATGCCTTCCTGCTGTAGAGAATTTCGCGCTGAGTCCTTAACGGCAAATTCCACTTTTTCTTGTGAGAGTCTTTCATTAGTGAACATATTTTTGTTGTATTATATACATCCCCAGTCTTCTCCCAAAGTACTCTGTGTACTCTGTCTTCTCTCGTCTTACCTTCGTGGTTACATTCCTAGAGGTCTTATCTTTTGAGGGCTAGGGTGGTATATTTTTCCTCTTCAGATCTCTGATACCTATTATAGAAAAGTGATTTGTACAGAGCATATATGCTTGTCTTAGGTTGGATTCCTCCAGAACAGACCCTAAAACAAAGATTTGAGTGCAAGTAGTTTGAAAGTACCTGTTAGAAATGGGAAAGGAATGAAGCTAGGACATGGTGAGAGCAGGTGCCCAGGGTGAAGAACTGGGCTCGGCGCCTGCTGGAGACCCCTAGGAGGCTGCCTCGGAGATGCCTCAGAGTTATCTCAACTGAGGGGCGAGGAAGCTGGAGTATTTATCAGATGGTAGCTGCATCGTTGTTTGAGGTTTACTCCAAGGGACATTGATTCCTGGGCGCTCTGGCCAGCCCTGCACGCATCCAGCACACTCCCACATCTCAGGAAACCCTCAGGCAGAGGGTCACTTTGTGAGAAAACAGTGAGTGCCAAGGGACTGTGGGCAGGGCACCGGCTGCCTCTGCTGTAATGCTCAGTAAACTCTTATTGTACAGAACTGAATGGAATTTGCCAAGAGCTATAAGAAATGTCAAATGACTCTGAGACCTGAAATCATTGACTTTTACTCACCTCCTGCAGATGCATGTTTTCAACAGTATCAACTTTGTCAGGGCTGAATGATTTGGGGGCAGTGCCATCTCTAAAAGCAGCAGGAGGGCAGTGTTTATTCTAACTCCATCACACCGTTGGGATGTCTTCCATACCCAGGCTATGTTACAGATGGAGCAATAAAAGTACTTTTTATGCTTTTTTACATTCTTTTTTTTATATACTTTTTTTTAACATCTTTATTGGAGTGTAATTGCTTTACAATGTTGTGTTAGTTTCTGCTATATAACAAAGTGAATCAGCTATATGTATACATATATCCCCATATCCCCTCCCTCTTGCGTCTCCCTCCCACCCACCCTATCCCACCCCTCTAGGTGGTCACAAAGCACCGAGCTGATCTCCCTGTGCTATGTGGCTGCTTCCCACTAGCTATCTATTTTACATTTGGTAGTGTATGTATGTCAACGCTACTCTCTCACTTCGTCTCAGCTTACCCTTCCACCTCCCCGTGTCCTCAAGTCCATTCTCTATATCTGCGTCTGTATTCCTGTCCTGCCCCTATGTTCTTCAGAACCTTTTTTTTTTTTAGATTCCATATATATGTGTTAGCATATGGTATTTGTTTTTCTCTTTCTGACTTACTTCATTCTGTATGACAGACTATAGGGCCATCCACCTCACTACAAATAACTCCATTTCGTTTCTTTTTATGGCTGAGTAATATTCCATTGTATATATGTGCCACATCTTCTTTATCTGTTCATCTGTTGATGGAAACTTAGGTTGCTTCCATGTCCTGGCTATTGTAAATAGAGCTGCAATGAACATTTTGGTACATGACTCTCTCTGAATTATGGTTTTCTCAGGGTGTATGCCCAGTAGTGGGATTGCTGGGTCATATGGTAGTTCTATTTTTAGTTTTTTAAGGAACCTCCATACTGTTCTCCATGGTGGCTGTATCAATTTACATTCCCACCAACAGTGCAAGAGGGTTCCCTTTTCTCCACACGCTCTCCAGCATTTATTGTTTGTAGGTTTTTTGATGATGGCCATTCTGACTGGTACAGTATGGGATCTCAGTAGAGACCCTAGGGAAGAAAGACTCTATGGTCCTTTGGAAACAGTACTGGGCCAGGAGTTGGGGAGTTTAGGCTTTTATATTCTTTCTTGCATGACCTTATAGGCATGTGGCCTTGCAGAAATCACATTGAAACTTCTAGCCTCATTTGCTGACCTGTGAAATGGATAGATTGAACACTAAGGTTTCTTCCAGCTTCAAGTATGATTGTCCTATGAAATAAGGCAATGGGACTTGTATATGTTATGTGGATCAAGTAGAGATTGGGAGACAAAAATACAGACTTACACATATGTGCAAATTACACATATTTGTTTCTGTAACATGTGTGTCTTTATTCTGTAGTTATTTTTATTCCAAAAATGAGAGAACAAATTGTTATGGCATTCAGAATATATCCTATTCTAATAATTCTTTCCTCTGAAGCAAATGGTTTCTTCTCCCACTTACAAATGAGAATATATTTTCCACGTAGGATCACAACAGGAAAGGGAATTTGAGAATGAGAATTCTATCTTTGTTTTCTTGTGACTGACATGATTAAGTGGTCTACAGAGATGAATGTTGGTTGAAAATTGGTATTAAAATAACCTAAGGTTGCTTTCCCAGGTAATGTAAATTTCTCTTAATTTCCCATCTGTCTTCATAAACTCAGCAGGATTATACCAGTATAGAAGGATTCCCTATTTCTAAATGTTAAGAAAAAAACAAACCCAACCTTGCAGTTTTTGTTTTTGTTTTGCTAATTTAGCCTAAGTGTTGGTTTTGTACCCTAATAAATGTAAGGTTTTATCCTATTTGTTCCCAAGAGATACAGAGCGGTGTGTGAAGGGGTAGGAGCAAGCAGTTCAAACCCACTGGTAGAGCTCACGTACCCCAACCCCTATCTCTTCGAGGACTTCATATCATACTATGAATAGGGAAATCCAGTATTTCGAGATAAAGATGAACATTATGTTGTGATGGAGATGTCAAAGAGAAGGAAGTTCACGTTCTATGCTAGCACCACAGCTAATCACCCCTGACTCTGACCTTCCCATTTGGTTCCTTTAAGGGAGTGTGCCTGGGCTTGGCTGGTAATCAGCTGAGGATGCAGAATGTGATTCACTCCGGTTTTGAGGTCCAGCCACGTTTATGGACACTCTGCAGCTGCCGCCCCCATGTATTGGGAAAGCAAAGCCCCAGCCAGGCCCTTCTGTTAGTGCTTTGCCACTGTGCGTGCCTGTTCATCTCCCTGGAGACCAACCCCACTCCAGACTGGGTCTTCAGAGCCCTGGAAGTACAGAATGGGTTTCTGAGATTCTCTAGCTTTTCTAGTAGGGCTGAGATTTTCTTACTGGGCTAATCAGTATGTCTGAGTTCCCAACAGACCTTTGAGTCAAATTCAACTTCGGAACTGTTTAACAGCTGGGGACAGTGTAGGAACCCGTGCTCACCCCAGTTCAGTCTAGTCTAGCACAAACCTTAGAGTGGGCAATGGTTATGTTTAAATGCCCATCGAAAGAAAAATGGAGTCATTAATGCTTGCAAAATCCTTCTGTATCTACAAAGAGGCTTCATAAGTTCAATGCAAGTTTTTGTTTCTTTTTGGAAATTATCTTTCTCTACCCTCAAGGTCTTAGTGCAGTGGTTCTAAAACTTCAAAATGTATGAGAATCAATAGAAGGGTTAGAAATGTAGATTCCTGACTCCTCAGAGATTAGATTCAGATAAGATGGTTGATTAGGAATCTACATTTTAAACAATTACTCCATATAATGCTAAATGCATTTGGCAGGTGGATCTTATTTTAAGAAAAACTATTTTAGAGACGCTCATATGATAAGTGTTTTTGAAAACTCTCTTTTCCAAGAAGAGGTCTTGTCATTGCCAGAAATTGGGTGTTTCTAAACAGAAGTAAATCATGGATAAGTAGTGCTTTGTCATCTATAGGAAAATAGCCAATAGGTATGAATGCACACCCGAAAGTCATTGTTGTTATTGGGGGTATATATGCATTTAAGCATTTTGTTTTGTATTTTCACCTATTTTTTTGATGTTTATTGAGTTCTCATTGACAATTCGCTTTGAACATGACAAATATAGCCACTTAAAAGGTCTATCATATCACGGACTAGTCTTTGACCTTAAAAATATTCAATCAAATGATTTACTTAACATTTATTAAATACATATTTATTGTAAGTTTTCTTGGTGCTGGGCCCTATGCTGGCACTGAAGTGATGCCACATTTGAACTCTCCTGTGAATGTTATATGACTGTCCTACAAATTTGGGGCTTGTGTACAATACACAGGTTCAGTCAAACATAAGCTTTGTTTAAGCTTACTTAGTGCCGCTTACTTAGTTTTGCTCAGTTTAGGAATCATAACCTTTCCTGTAATTGTGAGAAAGACATAGAGGAGTGCTCTATGTATCCATATAGAGAACCTTGGCTGATGGTTGGAAGAGGGTAAGATGGTCATGTGGGTGGGAGCTGGAGTGTGACCACAAATTACAGCAACATATTTCCTCAGGGATTGGGCAGATGTGAGAATTAAAGTCACAGTGACCAAAGGATTTATAGGAGCTAGACTATTTCTCAAAAGTGAGGCTGAAAAAGGTTTAAAAACTATGATTGCCTGGAAGGCTTTTTAACTTAGGACTTTGTCAGTACAACAAAAGACTCTGTGAATGTCTGAATCCATACTCTGGAAAGGAAGATAGTAGAACAGACTTGGCCACACACACACAATAAACACGTGCGATGTCCAGGCCCACACCCTTAGCCTTCTCATTAACTTTCTGGAAGTCCACTTTGAGTGTAGACATTATCCAATGGTTCTCAAGGTAGCATATCTGGGGATGTTTAGTAAATGCCCGCTGCTTTGACATACCAACCCGAGACTCCATCGCTCCAGTCTGCAGCCTGAGCTTTCTCCCAGGGTCTGAGCTCTCTGCGTAGAACAGAACAACCTTTCTTCTTCTGCCCTTTTGTGTTACAAGCACACAGGGTTCTCTTGCTCTACAGCAAAGGGGCAGAGGTGGGTACAGGAAAAGAGAAGGTTTAAACTTGGATCCTTTGCCAGCAGATTATCTTCTTGAAAGGTGTTAGAAATGAACATTGATTCAGCTTCCAGCTAGGACACCCAGGTTTTTCTGCTAAACTGCTGAGTATATGACTTTCTGTGGGATAATTATATTTTCTCTGGAACTTCCACCGGCACCTGGAGTCCCTCTTTCCTCCAGGAACTCAGAGCTGCTCCAGGAACCCACCAGGGGAGAAGTGGGTCCCAGCATCACTAGGTCTACAGGGCCTTGGGGTTTGACATCCCCTGTAAGAGCATGAAGTAGACCACCAGAGTAAGCCCACCATTGCCTGCCCAGGACTTAGAGTGAACATAACCCCTCCCTGTTGGAATCCCTCCAAAAAAGGACATCACCTACCCCCTCCTACCCTAGGTAAGGAGTATGGACACACAAAATATACATGTGAGCTAAATGTGATTATTTGCATTTTCTTGATTATTTGCCAGATTACACTTTTTACAATCTATAAGTTGTTTGCTTTTGTGTGTGTGTGTGTGTGTTTTTTTTTAAAGATTTATTTATTGATTGATTGAATGATTGATTGCTATGTTGGGTCTTTGTTTCTGTGCTAGGGCTTTCTCTAGTTGCGGCAAGCGGGGGCCACTCTTCATCACGGTGCGCGGGCCTCTCACTATTGTGGCCTCTCTTGTTGCGGAGCACAGGCGCCAGATGCGCAGGCTCAGTAGTTGTGGCTCACGGGCCTAGTTGCTTCGCGGCATGTGGGATCTTCCCAGGCCAGGGCTCGAACCCGTGTCCCCTGCATTAGCAGGCAGATTCTCAACCACTGCGCCACCAGGGAAGCCCTGTGTGTGATTTTTTTAATTTGCTTTTTTATTCTGTGTCTCACTCAGTAGACTGTAAGCTCCATGCATAACAAATGAAGGTAATAAATATTGGTTCAGTGAATAGACAGGTAAATAAACCCTCAAGAAAAATATATCCAACCCCCTTCCTTTCCCCTCACTTGTTCCTTTTCCGAGAAATGAAGAGGAATGAGATAGAGAAGGAACTAGAAGCATTAGACCACACTGACCTGCAGGATTAGTACAAGGGCTGCTGTCTATCTTTTAATTGCATCTGACCTGGAAGAATTAAGCAGAGTTGTCTTCAAACCTTCTAATTCTTTGATTCAGTATTTTTTTTTCAGTACTCTAGTTTTCTCCAGCTGTGGTTTGATAGTCTTCATACTCTAAGTAATTAGGTAAAGTGCTTACTTTCTTGGAGCCTGCATGCATTTTCAGAATATTGTTCCAGCAGCCTGAGATGGAATGAGGTGGGTGAGGAGAAAGGGAAGCATGGGGAATAGAACCCAAGCTTCTACCCCTTAAGTCAGCTTCAGGCTATGTGACATCAGGCCACCCCCACTCACCACCAATGGCGAATACATCAGTAATGGACAGTATCTCAGCATATGAAGTGATCAAAGAATTTCCGATGGAACCATGATCTACCTCTTGTCCTTCAGGAATTAGGGGAAGAATTCTGAGCCTATGAGAGAGTTTGAAAATGGAAGGAGTGCTCTTCAAGGAGGGGACAGAATACATATCCAGAAGTAAGCAGTGACATAACTAGGAAAATAGGGCTTCCTGTAGTCTAAGGAGAGGTCCTGAATGGAAGGATGGCAGCCTCATCCTACCTGCGAACGTATTTTGTTTGGGTCACACAGTATTTTAACAGGAAACTTTACATGAAATTCCAAGTTCTGATCCCTCTTGGAAAATTGGGAGATCTGGTAACACTGGGATAACATCCCATAATATAGCAATCTCCTGGAGCTGGGAAAGAGCTTCCCCTTTAAACAGAACATAGAGTTTTGGTTAACCAAGACCCATTACTACCTATTACCTTATGTTCTCTCAATTTCACTCACTTATATTGGTCCCTGTAGGCTGCGAGATTTCAACTCTGGTCTGTGGGGTAGATTTTAGGATTTTCAAAGGGACAGTACACACTGGATATTTCACTGGCAGAATGGAAGTGAATGGCAGTCACTGCCTGACTCCACCGGAGAGAACCAAAGGCTCTGAGAAGGTGTGTTTCTTGCTTATACATCCTTAGGAGACACATGTATGGAGAACATCTCTTGAACCTGAGCATCTGTTGGTGGTTGAAGACTTCTTGGTAGTGGTGGTGGTGGGCTTTCTGCCCCCTTGTGACAGTTTTCTTTGTCAGCACAAATTTTAGCTTTGCATTTTAGTCAATTTGTGCTGCTCTGTCTGTAAACACTTGCTAGTACCTCTTTTGGACATTACAGCCATTCTTTAATCTTTATTCCTCAACCTTCATTTGTTCCAAATGGCTAAGTATCTCTCTACTGGAAAATTTGCTTAGTCTTAGTAAATGTGTGTCTGTTATTCAGATTAGTTTTGCCAAATCACTGAATATAATCTCCTCAGGGTAGAATAAATTAATACACTTGTAAAGGTAATTCCATTAAGTACTTTTGCCACAGCAGTCAGAAAAAAGGATATAGAAAATTTCTAATGAATCCTTTGGAGTGGTTTTGTAAAACACTCATGCAAATTCTAATTAGTCATAAACTGTAATTTGGTACCTTTCACATTTACAATGATAGATCTCTCTGGCCACTGTCATCCTCCTTAATAGTTCCCCACTTTGGCCTGGCTAAACAAAGAGAAACATCCAATTTGGGCCTGCCATTTCGTCTCTCTGTGCTTCCTCATTCACTCCCTAACAATCATTTATTGAGCAAACCCGTTAAGGCCTCAGGTGAGGAAAGAGGCCTGCCCTCAGAGAACTCAGAAACTAATAATCAAGTGAAGAATTAGACCTGTGGGACTCGAGGGGCAGGCCCCAACGTGTAGCCTCAGTGTCCTTGCAACCTGTTAGAAATGCAAATTCACAACTCCCACTCCAGATGTAATGAACCAGAAAGTCGAGGAGTGGGCCCCGTAATCAATGTGTTAACAAGCCCTCCAGGTGATTCTGACATACATAAACCTTTGAGAACCCAAGTGTCTTGTGTTCCATTCACATAAATTATACTCCAAGTTTCTTCACAAAGCTTCCTCAGAAGCGAAACAAATAAGCTAAGGCATAAGGTCCATTGTATCCAAAGAGGCAGAATTTTTTCCTCTGTGAGTTTTTCCTGTCTAGTAGAGCTGTGTGCTGTGTGGCTATTTCAGCATAGATGTGTTATAGACAGGACCAACCTTTAAGGTAATTGTGGAGTGAATGAATCACCTGCTCCTTGTCTGTCTCTCTGTTTAGGGTCCTTTCTCAGATTTCTTGGGCATCTTCAGCCCACCAGCACCTCCACAGCCCAATAATCTGTGCTTCTTCCCTTTACACAGTCTCCTTTCCACTGTCTATTGATCAGACATAGAATCGAAGAATTCACAAAGAGGGACTTATGTTTGGTCCAAACCATGAAGATGCATAGGGTAAAATCAGCAACATATTTTGAGCAGTTTTTGACAGTGCAGTTTTCTTGCTAGCCAAAGTATTTGATTTCCACACCAAATGAATGTGAAGGAATCTGACCATTCTGGGTTTGTCCATTTTTCAGCTACTGAGATAGTCCCTCTAAAGAATTTCTGCAAATGTGGATTAATTTACCAGTGAGAAGTTTTTGTTTTTTAATTTTATCGGGGTGTAGTTGATTTATACCAGTGACAAGTTTTAAAAATAGCACATCAGCTATCTTCTGCATCATGGACTCACTGATCTAATCATTTGTTCTGTTCTCAAGGTTAACACTGATTCTTGCAGGCAATTTGTGCAGTGACTGTTAATCTGGGTTTGAGCTCAGGAATAATGGTGACTTAGATGTGAAAAATGAGCAGTACTTCCTAGAAGTGTAGGGATTAGTTTCATAATCACTTACATTTCCATCAGGTGTAGAATTATTTTTAGAATTATAAAACCAAATGTTATGTACAATTGCTATGTCCTGACAGTTGCTTTAAGCTGCATTCATCAACTGTGCTTGCTAACGCTGCAAACAATGGTTAGTGCCGCAATCCCATATACTATGGCATTCTGTCATAGGCAAAAATACTGCTGACTTTGAGGTAGTGGGATAAGAATTGTATGCACCTCACAGAAATTAATGTGACCTGTGGTACTTCTTCAGAGCACTGCAGGGTCATCTGGGAGAAGATAAAGACGTGTGTAGGTTATGACACAAGTAGCTTGGAGGCCTCCAGATTCCAATTCCAGGGCACAGGGGCTCCCTGGGCCCTGTGAGGTTCGTGTGGGTAGTGACCAAGTGGTTAGGAACAGACAGGGAAGGAGTCTGTGCACTCATCCCCACCCCTTTCTCCGGAGGCCTCTGCAGGGGGTACTTGACTTGCCATCTTTCTTCCTCTCGTTCTTTATAATGGGCTTAGAGTATAAGAGGATTCATAGTCTCCCATCAATTTTTTCCCAAATTTGGCCTTGTATCCTAGGAATATGATGAAATTTACACATTACTGTTGGCCAGTTTTGCTTGTAAAAATAGACATTTAAAACCTAGAATTTAAAAGAAGAATGCAATTTTCTTCTTTATTTATCTTCACAATTGAGGTGGGCATCCTTCCATTTTTAATCTTAATTAAATTTAATTTTATTTTCATGCTGTAATCATAATTATGGTTTTATGAGCCCCTGGTTAATTTCAGGATTCAGATGTTGCTGCTGGAAGTAATAATTGAACAGACAGGACTGGAGATTTCACAAGGGGTCATCCACACCAGTCAGAAATGAGCTTCATTAAGATAGTGAGAAAGAGAAAAGAACCCTGACACCCATGAGCTGGCAGAGTGCTTTCAGTGAGGTTTTGGCATTCTCCTGCTGCACACAGACAATTTCATCGACATCAACATCAGGCAAGGCCATTCTGTGAGTATGATGGATCAAGATGGAAACAAGACCACTCTGAATTCACATCTGAATACAGACAAAACACGAACATCCTACCTCTCAGCTAGTAGGAGTGACTGCTGTCAATTATAGGTTTAGTCTGCCCTACCCTCAGATAAGATTCATTAAGTAATTAAAAAATTATCCCTGCTTTCTGAAAGTACCCAACAGAGATGGAAGCCCACTTCCTTGGACCCTCCTCAAAGCACTCAGTCAAAGCCCCAATCCTAAACCTTGCTAACACCCTTTTTTGTTTTACAGTTTTAAAAAAATTTTATTGAAGTATAATTGATTTATAATGTGTTAATTTCTGCTGTACAACAAAGTGATTCAGTTATACATATATATTCTTTTTCATATTCTTATATTATTATTATTACTATTATGCTATGGGTATTTAAAGTAGACCTGCTTAGATATAAACCATATAAGAAAATCTATAGTCAGTATTCTTTTTTTAATTAATTTTTATTGGAATAGAGTTGATTTACAATATTGTTAGTTTCTGCTGTCTAGCAAAGTGAATCAGTTATATATATACATATATCTACTCTTTTTTGGATTGTTTTCCCATATAGGTCATTACAGAGAGTATTGAATATAGTTCCCTGTGCTATGCAGTAGGTCCTAGTTGCTTATCTTTTTCATATATAGTAGTGTGTATATGTCAATCCCAATCTCCCAGTCTATCCCTCCCCGCCCTCTTTTCCCCTTGGTAACCATAAGTTTGTTTTCTACATCTGTGACTCTATTTCTATCTTGTAAATAAGTTCATTTGTACCACTTTTTAGATTTCACGTATAAGCGATATGATATGATACTTGTCTTTCTCTGTCTGACTTACTTCACTCAGTATGACAATCTCTAGGTCCACCCATGTCGCTGTAAATGGCATTATTTTGTTCTTTTTTATGGCTAATATTCCATTGTATATATGTACCACATCTTCTTTATCCATTCATCCATTGATGGAATTTTAGGTTGCTTCCATGTGCTGGCTATTGAAAATACTGCTACAATGAACTTTGGGGTGCATGTATCTTTTCGAATTATGGTTTTCTCCAGATATATGCCCAGGAGTGGGATTGCTGGATCATATGGTAGCTCTATTTTTAGTTTAAGGGACCTCCATACTGTTCCCCATAGTGGCTGTACCAGTTTACATTCCCACCAACAGTGTAGGAGGGTTCCCTTTTCTCCACACCCTGTCCAGCATTTATGGTTTGTAGATTTTTTGATGATGGCCATTCTAACTGGTGTGAGGTGGTACCTCACTGTAGTTTTGATTTGCATTTCTCTAATAATTAGTGATGTTGAGCATCTTTTCACGTGCCTCTTGGCCATCTGTATGTCTTCTTTGGAGAAATGTCTATTTAGATCTTCTGCCCACTTTTTGATTGGGGTGTTTGTTTTTTTGATATTGAGCTGCATGAGCTGTTTGTATAATTTGGAGATTAATCCCTTGTCAGTTGCTTCGTTTGCAAATATTTTCTCCCATTCTGTGGGTTGTCTTTTCATTTTGTTTATGGTTTCCTTTGCTGTGAAGAAGCTTTTAAGTTTAATTAGGTCCCATTTGTTTATTTTGTTTTTATTTTCATTACTCTAGGAGATAGGTCAAAAAAGATCTTGCTGCAATTTTTGTCAGAGAGTGTTCTGCCTATGTTTTCCTCTAAGAGTTTTATAGTATCCGGTCTTATATTTAGGTCTTTAACACATTGTGAGTGTCTTTTTGTGTATGTTGTAAGAAAATGTTCTAATTTCATTCTTTTACATATAGCTATCCAGTTTTCCCAGCACCACTTATTGAAGAGACTGTCTTTTCTCCACTCTATATTCTTGCCTCCTTTGCCATAGATTAGGTGACCATACGTGTGTGGGTTTATCTCTGGACTTTCTATCCTGTTTCATTAATCTATATTTCTGTTTTTGTGCCAGTACCATACTGTTTTGATCACTGTAGCTTTGTAATATAGTCTGAATTCAGGGCACCTGATTCCTCCAGCTCCGTTTTTCTTTCTCAAGATTGCTTTGGCTAATCAGGGTCTTTTGTGTTTCCATACAAATTGTAAAATTTTTGTTCTAATTCTGTGAAAAATGCTATTGGTAATTTAATAGGCATTGCACTGAATCTGTAGATTATGTTGCGTAGTATACTCATTTTGACAATACTGATTCTTCCAATCCAAGAACATGGTATATCTCTCCACCTGTGTCATCTTTGATTTCATTCATTGGTATCTTATAGTTTTTTGAACACAGGTCTTTTGCCTCCTTAGATGAGTTTATTCCTAGGTATTTTATTCTTTTTGTTGCAATGGTAAATGGGAGTGTTTCCTTTATTTCTCTTTCTTTTGTTGTTAGTGTATAGGAATGCAAGAGATTTCTGTGCATTAATTTTGTATCCTGCAATGTTAACAAATTCATTGATGAGCTCTAGTAGTTTTCTGGTAGCATCTTTAGGATTTTCTATGTATAGTATCATGTCATCTGCAAACAGTGACAGTTTTACTTCTTCTTGTCCAATTTGGATCCTTTTTATTTCTTTTTCTTCTCTGATTGCCATAGCTAGGACTTCCAAAACTATGCTGAATAATAGTGGTGAGAGTGGACATCCTTGTCTTTTTTCCTGATCTTAGAGGAAATCCTTTCATTCTTTCACTGTTGAGAATGATGTTTGCTGTGGGCTTGTTGTATATGGCCTTTATTATGTTGAAGTAGCTTCCCTCTATGCCCACTTTCTGGAGAGTTTTTATCATAAATGTAACACCGTCTTTCTGAGACAACCCATGATAACCCGTGGTGTGCAGTCTCTTACTGCAGTGAGTAACAAACCCAACTTGTTCTACCACAGGTGTGTTCCTGGTAGTCTTTGGCCAGAGAATATTCTATAAGTTGGTTGATTATTTGGTTATGTCCATTCTGGACAATAAATCTGAATTGTACCTCCTTAACCCTGGGCATGGCTTACCAATGCAGCAGCTCTGTCCTTCTCTGACTTCAATTCTTTTGGGAGATTCATTCTTAATGTGTTCATATGCTGAAAAGATTTTAGTACTTTGAACAGAAAGAGTCACCTTAGAATCTAAAGTGAAAATGTGTATTAGTCAGGGGTCTCTAGAGCAACAGAACCAGTTGGATGGATGGATGGATGGGGTACATATTATTAATTATATTAAACATCTAATATTTACTGTATGGTAGGAACTGTGTTAAGTGCTTTACATAAATTAGCTTGTTTTAATCCTGAGACAAGCCTGTGAGGTAGATGCTGTTATTACCCCATTTTATAGATGAGCAAACTGAAACACAGGTGAATTAGCTTGCCCAAGATTACACAGCTAAGGTTCAAATTTAAGTTGTCTAACTCCCCACTCTTTGCTTTAACTTTTACATTTGACTGCCTTTGAGATACCTCCTCTATTTCCCAGAATCTAGACAGTAGTAATTCAGAATGCTATTACCTGGAGTAACATATGTAATTCTAGGAAGGCATAATAATAGTTATTAAAATGTTGGCATATTTTATTTTATAGTAAGTGTAATTACCAGCCTCATTCTTCTCAGTTACAATAGTTAATGAGTCCAGTGATCAAATTCTTGAGAGTCAGATACTATCATCATATATAACTACAGGTTTCGGAATGTATGAGCAAATATTGTTAAAAGTGTATTCCTCTGTGTTATCGAGGGTCATTGTAAAGTATCGATATATATAGGAAACTGTCTTCTTTGAATAAGATAGACAGAAGGAATGAGAAATATGTGTAACGTGAGTACTGAGTACAGGTATATTATGGTGGTGTCAATTGTAATGAGTGTTTCCCAGCGTTTCCTTGTTGGTAACAGCTTATTGGGTATTTATATTGAGAGGTACTACTTGATTTGTTGTAGGGTGTTTCACCTCTTCTTTTTTCCAACCATTATTTTCAACCTCCTATGTTTTCTGTCCATCTTAGTCATGAGGGATTTTATTACTCATAGTTTACTTGATCACTCCTTTAATGCTAACTTACCATTTCTTCTACCACTTGTCAGAATTTTTATAATGGTTTAGCCATTTTTACAACTCTTTAAGTCTTCTATTAATGTTAGGTAATAAATCAAGAGCTTATTTGAATATCCAAAAATGCATAAAATATTTTGAGTAAGCACTCAGAAAAAGATATAATCCTTACAAATACTTTTAATAAGCACTATATTCAAAATAAAGTGTATGCTTAACATCATTGATACACGGTAGAAATTCTAAGGTTAATATTAAAATAGTAAATATGCAGAAACATAAAATTTATAAACAGATATTACCTTCCTGTCCCTTAATGTCAACTTTATTAATTAAAAGTCATGGTTTAGACATGATTATAGTACGCTTTTCTGTCTGTTATCTGGAGCAATCATGGGAAAACCTATGACCTCCTGAGCCTTGGGGAAATATTTCTCAGCATTTTGTATGTAGAACGTTCATCAGTTCCTACCTAGTATCATTAGGGTTGCAATTCATTTTCACAATCCTTCCGTTGCTCCTTATTGCCAAACAGATTCTAAGTCTAATGCTCTGTACCTAAGAAGGGAAGCATATTGTGAAAAAGTGAAGGAAAAAGTTTAGTCGTAAGCACCTCAGATGCAAATGTACTATTATTTTATAGTATTTACAGAAGGTTAAATACAGACAGAAAAAAAGTATGTGATAATTTAATTAAATAATTCATTTCCTCAGTATTGTATCTCTTATTCTAAACATCTATGACTCTATATATTCATAGAGAAAATTACAAATGTAGGTTGGTTTGGAGAGATGTGTTTGTCTACAGTTTTGATCTGTGAAGAGAATGTATAGCTGAGTCACTCTTGACTATTCTGTGAGGCCTCCAGAAAAATCTGTGAAGAGACGGATGAGGTGACAAGACAGATCCTGGTAAAGAAGGGTTTAGGGATTGCTATCACTGAAGCACTAAAGATTAGGTCAGAAATATTTTTGTTCAAGTTCATTCAAGAATCAATCATTTTATTCTGCAGGGGTGCTGGGGGAAATTACAATTTGACCTGCTGCAGAGGAATCTTTTACCCTTGATGGCTTCTGAATAGCTCCTTGTTCTTCAAGGAGCTTAATAAGCACATCATTGTACTGCCAACATATCTTGACCCAGCTAGCACAGCAGTACTTTGCCATGTCACATTAATATTTTTAGAGGTCTATTATGTGTGTATATGTGCATATGTATGTGTGTATATGTACAGCTACACACACATATATACATACACATATACTTACTTACTATGTAATAAAATCAAAAGACCAGTAATAACTACTTTCGAACACAGATCTGTAGCTTAAATTTTTCATATAGAGGATCATTGTAAGTTTATTTTTGGCTGCGCTGGGTCTTCATTGCTGTGCACGGGCTTTCTCTAGTTGCGTCGAGCAGGGACTACTCTTTGTTGTGGTGCAGGGCCTTCTCATTGCGGTGGCTTCTCGTTGTGGAGCATGGGCTCTAGGCGCACGGGCTTCAGTAGTTGTGGCACATAGGCTTAGTTGCTCCGCAGCATGTGAGATCTTCCCAGACCAGGGCTCGAACCTGTGTCCACTGCACCACCAGGGAAGTCCCGTAAGCTGTTTAAACATTTATCATTTTAAGTTAAAGTCAAGAACATTTACTTGTGAAATATTTTACATTTTTAATTCTATCAACATAATTTATTAAAATTAGTTTGGAAGTCCAAGCCTATGCTATATGAACCAAACAAAAATAAGATAAGCATTGGAAAGACTCTACAAATTATATTACTTTATGGCTTGAAAATGAAACAAACCAGGCAAACTCTACTCAAATTATGAGTTTTAGTAAAATTGTTTGTTTGAAATAAAAAGTAGTATACAGAAATAGCCATTTAATAACAAAGAGGTCCCATTTCAGAGCAAGAAACTTGTAAAATACTTAGGAATAAACCTGAGAGATGTTTATGACAAAGTAAGGAAGCTAGAAAGTTTGACTGGAAATTTTACTTGGTAAAGACTTACTTACAAACCGGAGCTATAATAGGAGGCTGATTGATTAGGAATGTAAGTAAGTTAATTTGTAGCACTAGTTCAATTCTCGCCAAAATCTGAAAAGAATTTTCTTTTCCTTGACAGAGGCTATTCTAAAATTCATTTGTAAAAATAAGCAATCGGGAAGACCAACTGATATTTTGAAAAGAAGCAGAAATGGGGGAGGTACCTGGCTGCCTGTCGCTATAAAGCATCAGTAAATAAAGTACAAAGCTGAAGTAGGGTTTCTCAATCATACTGACACTTGGGCCAGGTAATTCTTTGTTATGGAGGCTGTCCTGAAATTTTAAGATGATTAGCAGCATCCCTGGCCTCTACTCATTAGATGAGTAGCACCTCCTCCTTCGGTTATGATAACCGAAAACATCTCTGGATACTGACAGATGTCCCCTAGGGGCAAAATCATTCCTGGTTGAGAACCACTGAGCTAAAGAACAAAAAATACAATCAGAAATTAATGAAACAGATTTAAAAGTTCAAAAATTGTCCAATTATAGATAAATTTATTTATGATAAAGTAGGCATCACTAGGCAATGAATAAGAAAAATGTTTATGATTGGAATTGTGAGTAACAATTTTAAAATAGATTTGCACAATCAGATTTCATACTACACATTAAAATTAACATTGTGAATAGAATTAACTATGTATCTGATCTCTGGGGCAGTGGTTGTTGAAGGAAACCATCTAAAAACTCTATCATATATAAAAACAAACATCAGTGTTTTGACACAAATGGCATAATTTAAAAAAACAAAATTACAGACAAGGAAAAACATTTAAACACATTATAACAGATTTAAGATTAATATGTATACCAGGGATCAGCAAAGGGCTAGATAATAAATATTTCTGACTTCGTGGGCAGGGCCAGCTTCACGGGCATATGACCGTCACTTGACTTAATGCTCTGTCGTTGCCATTTTGAAATTCTTAATGATCTTTTAACAATGGGCTCCACACATTTTCATTTTTTTACCCTTCAAATTATGTAGCCAGTTCTATTTGCAGGCCACATGTTCTCTGTTGAAACTACTCAACTCTGCAGTTGTAGCATAAAAGCAATCATAGACAATACATGAATGAATGTGGTCATACTTGAATAAAACATTTATAAAAACAGGCAGTGGGCCAGATTTGGCCCCTGAGCCATAGTTTGCCCTTGTCTATACTATACATAAAATATATAGAAACTGATAAAAAGAACCATAAATGAATGTCCTACTTCAGTAATTTTCAAAGAAATTATTATTAACAAAAGACAACTGCTGAATTAATACAAACTTAAAATAATAATGAATTTCCATACTGATGAAATCATGGTAAGCCTGGTAGCCTCAAAAAGCACTCACAGGGGCATAACTCAGAAAACTTTTTGAAGACTATGTTTGAAGAATTACAAAAAGGCACCTAGCCTTTGACTCAGTACCTTCACTCCTAGGAATTTATCCCAAGAAATAAGTCAAAATTAGAAAATACTACATGCATGAAGATGTTTACTAGAGATTTATTGTAAAAAGGCAAAAAACTGAAAACAATATAAATATGCTACAATGGAAGTATGCTTAGGTCAAGTATGATCTATTGATTTTTTGAAATAATATATGCACTATCAATAAATATGAGACAGCTACTTGGAAAGTGTTTTTAGTATTCTGCTAAGTGAAAAAAGCAGACAAAGTCAATCAATCAATGCTATGTTTGCAGAAATGTAAAAATTATGCATAGATAATGATAAATTCTGGAAGGAACCAACGAGAGAGCAACTAGAGCACAGTCTTTGAGTTCCAGCTCAGGCTAGTGCTGAGCTGGAGTCCTGGGCCTGTGGTGTTCAGCAGGGCACCATTTGGCATGACTGTGGACAAGTTGCTTAACTTCTCTAAGACTCAATTTCCTTTTCTTCAAAATAGATGTAATAACATTATACTGTCTATCTCATGAGGATGTTGTGAGACAAGTGAAAAGATAGATATGGTATATAGCATGGTACTTTGCACATGGGAAGCTTTCAAATGTTAGCTATTATTACTATTAGCAAAGCATGGGAAATTAAAACAGTTTATTTCATCTTTAGTTCAGTTGTTATGATGTTATTTGTGCAGTTAAAGGAACTTCTAACATCTGTCTTTTAAAATGTAATGATTAAGACTGCAGCAATCTCAGCAGGTAGCAAACTAAAACTATTAAAACAGTGACAGTAAAAAGACTATTTTGAAGATTTCACCAATAGAAAAGAGAAAAGAATTGCTGAAATTGCTTAGCAACTTATGTAAGACAAGTCACAAAGACAATTGGAATGAGCACAGGGAAGGATAACGAGTGGCGATAATTAAAGCGGCCACCAGATACACACACATGCAAACTCACACACATCTCTGTGTCCTTTAGGGAAGCTGATTCAGTCAACAGAGGAGCAGAGAAAGGGGTAATTATTAAACCAGTCATGTCGCGAACACTGTCCTCCACCCAGCTTCTCCCTCATGGTGAGAGAGCAAGAGAAGTCACATCATCACGTTACTGCCGGGAAGCTTTGCTGTTCACACCTGGTCCGTGCCCCTGTCCTCACCTCTCACTGTAGATGAATGGGGCTTCAAGACACCATGTATGTAGCTGGAGGGCCTGGGGGGGTTCCCAGTTGGGTTACTCTCAGCAACTCTGCCCCAGGTCTCGGGGTTGGCATGACACTGAATTTACTCTAGTCACTTGGTGCCAAGAAGCTTCGTGAGAAAAGAAGCATTTAACACAGTAAATCTGGACTTATTCTTCAGCCTCGTGATGATTATCATTGCCCCAAAGGGCCAGGTTATGACTTATAGGACTTCCCCACCTTTTTTCTCTCTGTCATGCCTGGGAATATCTGTTAGACTGAACCAGGCAGTGTTCTGTTTCCTCACCATGCCAGAATTTGCAAATATCCTCAACGTGTACACACATATATAATGTAATGTAATCTAATCTGTTTAAGGAGTATCAAACAATACATAACCTAGAGAAGGTCAGTAGCTGGTTAATGAAAGTAAGATGCCCTATTCCTCCTAACTCCAAGTTCTCAGCGTTTTAACTGTGCTTCACCTCACAACACTTACAGATGCAGGGAGCACTCCAGTCTAGAGCTTTGCCATGCCCCTACCCACAGGGACGACATTCATCCTCTTGCTGTGACACTATCATGAGCCCTAGCTGGGCACTCCAGTTTGCACTCTCCAGTGCTCCATAACCTCTATGTTTCCTCAGCTGGGCCCTTAGCTCCCTTGTTTACTCTGAAACCCATCAGTCACATGTAGAACTCCCCCAGCCTTGGCACAGGGCCAGGGAATCCCTCTGTTTTCACTGCCAATGCTACTACCTCACATGCTCACTCTTTTTTCCTCCTTCATTTCCCCAAAGTGTTTTGGCAGAAATAATGCAAATCCAGGCCCAATTTGAGCACTCCCCTGACACCAATAGACCTATCTTCTAGATCTGAGTTTCTTAACCTTGGCACTCGTGACATTTTGGACTGGATGACTGGATGGTTCTTCGTTGTGGGGACTGTGCTGTGAATTGTGAGATGTTCGGCAGCATCCCTGGTCTCTACCTACCAAGTGCCAGCCGCAGCTCCCCTCCAGCTGTGACAACCAGAAATGCTTGTAGAGTTTGCCAAATGTCCGCTGGGGTGTGTGTGTGTGTGTGTGTGTGTGTGTGTGTGTGTGTGTGTGTGTGTGTGAAATAGCTCCTAGTTAAGAGCCACTCTTCTAGATGGTACTTCTGTATGACCTCCTGATCACTTTTATGTACAAATTCCATTTAAATGACCACAGTGATTTAAATATCAATATTCATCACCTATAATTTAAAAGGGAATTATTAAACCCATTTTTCAGGTGAGGAAGTTGAGGTTCTATTTGCCAAATGTTAACACAGCTAATAAGTGGTAATACCTGGATTTGAACACAGTTCTCTCTAACTACACAGTTCTTCTCTCATGTTCTTTCTACTACTTAACAGTGCAAACCAGAGTATTATTTAACTATATATGTATATCTTAGTTTGGACCACCTTGACAACCCACAGAGTGGGTGGCTTAAACAACAAAAATTTATTTTTCTTAGTTCTAGACGTTGGGAAGTAAAGGCACTGGCAGATTTGATGTCTGGTGGGGACCTACTTCCCGGTTCATAGATAGCTTGTATTCTGCCTTTGTCCTCACATGGCAGAAGGAGCAAGAAAGCTCTGTGGGGTCTCTTTTATAAGGGCAGTAATCCCATTCATGAGGGCTCCACCCTCATGACCTAATCACCTCCCAAACACCCCACCTCCAAGTACTATCATAGTGGGGTTTAGGATTTCAACATATGAATTTGGAAGGGACACAAACCTTCAGTTCATAACAATATACATATAACACATGGAGCAGTAAAGTAACTAACAAAGAAAAACATCAAAGATCTACATCAGTTCAGCTGTTGTTACATTATTAAAATGCCAAATACCTTTTAGAGTAAATTATTTTCTTATAATTCTGCCTTCTAGTTAAATGGAAAGTAATTTATCTTTGAGGGTAATTAGATTCACAGAAGTTTTCTTTTCCCAACATATTGGGTCTCTCAGTTGAAGCTTTACATTACAGATTTCAAACTGATTGGTTCACATAACTGAAAAATCCAGATATTATACTGACCTCAGGTAAGGCTTGATCCAGGTTTCAAACACTTTCACCGAAGACATTTTCCCCTCCATCTTTCAGCTGCCTTTCTTAATGCCAACTTCATTCTCAGCTTCTACACAGCAGATCAAGGCTCTCCCTTTATGGTAGTAGTTCAGGCTTCACAGCTCCATTTTACACCATCCAAAAAGAAGAGAGATTCTTTTGTGGTAACCCCACAAGAGAAAAGAGAAAAAGGAATCGATTCTCTAAGACCCAGAAAATATTTGGCTCTCATTGAGTCATACGCCCACCCCTGAACCAATCAGTGCAGCCAGAAGGTTGGATGTGTAATTTGCTTTAGCTCCTCAAGGCTCAACTCTGGACTAGTTGTGGGGTCCATTCCCTTTAAATTAATAGAGCCAAAATTGAGAACCAGTGGTTCCTCAAGGAAAGTTAGGAATTTGTTTCCAGACGATGGGGAAATGGTTGCTAGGGAGGACCAAATGATATGCTTCTACACCAATTCTGTTAACATGCCTGCTACAGTTAGTAGTTTTCATTATTTCACAACCCCCATCCCACCCAGTTCTATCACAGAGCTTTTACCATAGACAAGTTTCCTTTACCTGGCATTGTTGGAAACTCCTTGACAAGTGCCCAGGTACCGTAAGTAGACAGTCTGGTGAACTGACACCCACAGAGCAGGTCTTAGCCTAGGACAGGGCCAGATCAGGGCTCTTGCTTCTTGGCGAGGTCTCCCAGCCACTCCCTATCATTCAATCACAACCTCTCTCGATCATGGGGACTCCAGGGCAAGACTGTTCTCACTGCAAGTAGGATAGCACTTCATTCCTCAAACAAAGGAAAGGGACTTACTGTTTTTGAGTATCACCTGTGTACCAAGCAAGTGCCACATGCTGTATCATGTCTTCCTACAGCCACCCTGTGAGGTAGGTGTGATTATCCCACTTTAAAGATGAGGAAACGGAAGCTCGGGGAGGTGAAGCAGCTTGTCCAAAGTCACACCCCCTGTAAGAGGCAGAAAATGGATTCACTGATACGTCTTTCATCCGAAAGCCTGTGCTTTTCATAATCCAAAATGAACCCTCAAGAAAATCAATGAATATGTATTTATTTAAAATCTATTGTTTATCAAGAAATATGCTCAACATTATTTACGTATGAGTAAATATAAAGCATTTCCCCTTTTCCCCAGGAATGAATGAATGGAAGCGGGAAAGAGAGAAAATAGGAAAGATCAAACCCTTGTGTAATGAGAAGATCCTTAGCCATCCCCGTGGTACACACAGTGCCTAGAAAATCAGCAACCAATGTGTAATAACAAGAGCATCTGAAGCAATGGTGAAGTAGTTTCTTCAGCAGAAGCGCAGGGCGAGACTTCTTTAGGCTGTGACACCGAGTCCCCAGAGAAATTAGCAGTGGCTGGGGCAGCCCTGCAGCAATGTGGGAATCAAAGCAGCATTTGAGAAAGAGGGCAAGTGGGCAGTATGGATGCCAGCCCCATCATAAAGTCTTTCAGCTCTGCCCCCAGATTGGTGTGCCCTAAGGGAATTCCTGCTAGAGAAAGGTGGTACAGCAATACACAGGAAACATGGGTTTTGCTAAAATTCAAACTCTGCAGTCTGGAATAGAACAAACAGGAAGAGCAGTTGCTCATTCCTGGGTTAGCTTGAAAAGCTAACGTAGCTATAACATTTGTGTGTACTCTCCACCTGATAGGGTATTATGTGGATTTCTTTCAGCTCTGGCAAGAATATCGCTTTTAGCCACATCAAAATGCAACACAATTTCTACCCAACTCAGTCTCTGTGTACCTTATACCTGTCATCCTAAACCCATGTAAAACTTGGACAGGTTGTGAGTTAAACTCTTTCCTTTGCCCATGATTTGTAATACACAGCAGGATGACCCAAAAACAAATAGTCATTTTTCTCCATTATGTGTCCGAAGATTACGGGCAATTGTATATGACTTGGCTTGTTCTGCAGATAGCCTAGAGCAGGGGCCCTCAGATTAGGTTCTGTGGAGAACCAGGCCTCTGAGAGAGGGTCTCAAAGATGGCAAGGGGTGGGACCAGGGGGAAGCCTGTGTGCTTCCTCCCCCCATCCCTTCCCCCTGGCACCTCCACTGCACCTGCTTCTAATATTGGAGCTCTACGTGAGATTGTGTCTGCGAATATTTCACTACTAACAAAGGTTTACAAGCCACAGTCCTAGAAGGAAACACCATATTTCTGCCTCTGAAATGTCTGAGTTATTCTCAGAATGACAGTTCCTAAAACAATATGGAAGTCAACAGCTCTGGAGGACACCAGCTATTGGGGGCAAGTGTCTCCTGAATTTGCATGGGAACAAGTGGTTGGTATATAATAGCACTGGGCGTGACATCCAGAAAATAGAATTTCCATAACTTTGTGAAGACCATCCATCATAGTCTGAGACACCTCCTTCCCCAATTATTAAATCCTTTTACTAATTCACCTTTGCCCAACAAGAACCTATAGTAAGTTCTAAGTAAAGCATCAGGGCCTTAAGCCTTTGAATTGTCCATCCCGACTAGTAGGGCAGTGAAAGGAGGCTACAGCCTATTTTCCACCTGACCTGCCACCTAGGAGTATTGGAAAATGCATTTAAGACACAGAGTGGGAAAATTTTGCAGTATTTTGCAGTATTTTCTCAGCTCCTCTGAGAAATCACATGACGATTCTAAATTTTACTGGGTGTAAAATGAAACACCCAGTTTAGTTCTGTCCATTTAAAGAATATATGAATATATGTGAAACATATACATATAATATCTAAATGTATATAACCAAACCAGTACTTCATCAGTGCAGAAAACAGGTAGCCAGTTTTTAGTTTGTATTTTTAAAAGTTTTCAACAACTTACATAAGAAGATGAAACCCCTCCCCGAATTCCTGTCCTGTTCCTCTTAATGTGTTGGAACCTGCAGCTTGGTATCTGGGTCTAAATCTCCCTTGGTCTTATGAGGATGAAATAACAAAGCCTCTCACCTCCTTAGAAGAGCTATTTTGAGGAATAATAAAAAGTTGCCATTGTGCTTTTAGCCTCTGACAATTGATAAATGTAAGAAGCTGGATAAAGGAGAAAGACTCTACAGAAAGAATTTTCTCTACAAATCAGGTGGTAAATGTCTTTGCTATTGTTAATGGTTATACACTAACAAGGGTTAAAAGTGTTCTGCTAGGAAAATAGTGAGGATTCCAGGGCCATATCCAGGAAGATACAATCCTCTATTGAATTTTGAGCATTTATTTTCATTCATGGAGGGAAACATAATTAAAAGCTTCCATTTTGATGACTGAATTTTTTTTTTCTTTCTCACTGAACCCAAAATTACTGATGTTCAGGCCTCCATCACTGAGTCTTTGAGGGAGTGTTTTACTTCTTCTTTACAAAGAGGGCATTCTGGTGGCAGTTTTACTTGGGAGAGAAAATACACTGTGGGCTCTTTCCAAGGGCCTGTAGACAGCCTAGGGCGGGCGTTTACAGACACCGTGGAGAAGATCTGTGGGTGTAAAAGACTGTGTTAGCACATTGGGCCTGAATTTGTGCCTGTTGAAGAATCTGTCTTTTGGAGTCATTTGAGGAATGAATTTTACCAGCAATTCCTCCTTAAGTGAAAAGAATCATTGTCAATTCCTTTCGAGCACATGACATCTTTCATGTTTCTTATGGGCCATTTGTGGAGTGAAATATTATCACTGCTCACATTGCTGCTTCCCCAAAATAGAGGGCCCTGCAGACAGATTTAACAAGGGCCATGCCTCACCTGGCTGTGCAGGGCTGATTGGCTCGTTCTGGTCCGACACAGCCCACCCAAAGAAAGAGCCAGACCACAACCACACAAGGATTCACCCACAAACTCCCAGATTTCCAGAACTTCTCATCCCAGTTGCAAAATGTGCCTGTGCAGCTGAACCTAAAGAGGAGCATATGATGCAGACAGCTAGAAGTGAGCAGTAATAGAAAGGCTCACAGCATCAGTGGGAGTGAGAAGCTTCTGGCACGACCTGTCACACCCTATGCTTGCTTACATGCTACATTCACCTTTGGACGCTTCAAACAGCCCCACTTAACATGGTTCCCTCATTGTCCCCTGTACCTGTCTAGCCAAACAATATAACTTAAAAGTGCCAAATAGTATAGATGATGATTATTAAGATGCTTTTATAAAAATGATAGATCCACTCCTGTTACACCAAACCAGATGCAGTTCTTGGGGCTTGGAGGGCGTTTAGGATCAACACATTTTTTGTAGCTGGGAAAGCTGAGGCCCAGAGGGAGAAAGTCACCTGTCCAGGGTCACACAGTAAGTTTAGTGAGAGAAGTGAGACCCAAACCCATGGCGCCTCCTCTCAGTTTAGTGCTCTTCCTCCAGGACCAAAGAGACAACAGCTGCTTTTCATCTCTTACAATCTCATTTCCCAAGTTTACTCTCTGACCTGATGGGTCAAATGTTTGTACTACTGGGCAGGTGTCATGGTAGCTTTTTCTGAAAGTGAATTTCTTGGGGAAATTGTTGCTCATGTGGTAGAGCAATGTATTGGGATGTTTACCCTACACACACACACACACACATACCCCTCCTCACCCCGTTGCATTGTTCCAACACCAAGCAGGCAGCCAGGGACTCCGAGTATTTTGTTAATCGCAGAGGTATATGCCAGGGAAAAAGAGCTGAAGCTACTTAAACTTACTGACTTTTCTTATCTTTTATCAAAGCTTGTACTCCTTAAAGCGATTATGCTAGGAGACCTGGAGGGACTGGGAAGAAGGTGGGTCTTTGAGGGCCAGCAGAGAGAGGGAGGAGGAGGATATTCCCCAAGGCTAGAAAAGAGGAACAAAATGGATGGGTCTTTCAACTAATAGGACATACATCCTGCTGGGTGGCAGAACTTCTGTGAGTTGGCAAGACCTCACAGGTGATGACCACTTGGGACACCAAAGGAGGCTGGACCTTGGGCCCGGGGGTTCCGAGCCCAGCAGAGACGCCTGTGCCCCAACTGTGACACAGAAGCAGCAGAGCCCCTGGAGCTTAAAGGAACCATGTGAGCTGGATACCGTGAGCTTCAGGGCTACCCAGTATAGACCATCATCCCAAGGGCCTGTCTGATGCACTAAGATCCTGTAGGGGAGTCCTAGTAGTTACAACAAATAAATTTCCTGTGGCCCAGTGTGATGGTGGCTCAAACTCAGATATTGACTTTAAAAAAAGAGATGGGATTCTTTTTTTTAACACCTTAGTTTATAGCCAAGATTTTTACCTCTACGTTTGTATTTAAAATCTTATCAAAGCATGGGTATTACATTTGCCTCAACAACTGGAATCCTGGCAACATTATTTTCAGTGTGTGAAAAGACCTAACTTCAAAAGTAATGATTTGCCCCTGGAAAGGTTTATGGTGTGGTGGAGGCTTTGTCTGCCCTGTGAAGCCTTTCCTGACCAGACATACCCTTCTCTGGGCTACTACTACTGTATCTTGTAAATGCATCTCTAATTGCACTTGACCCTCTGTGTATGATTACTTGTGTATAGGACTATGTGTCCCCCCAAACCAGCACAAATGCAGGCATGTAAGAGACCATCAGTAAATCTGTATTATGCTGCAGTCAGAGCTGTGGCTTTCCTATAGCGTTTTCCCTCAAAAGAGTTTCAGAGTAAATTATGGGTCAGTAGCTCAGGCAACACGTAATTTCATTTTGAGATTTAAAAAAAAAAAACAAAACACCCCAAACCCGTGCATTCTTCATTTGACCGAATGGAAACAAGAGAGCCCAAATTTATTTAGAAGGTGTGAGGTTTCTAGCTTTTCAATCTTGGTGCTGCTTCTGCTTTCAACTTGGGTCGATTCAACAAACTCAAGGGGAGTACCTAGTATGTTTGGAGCACTTTGTTCCATGAGGAAGTCACACACGCACGTGCACACACACACACACTCCAGCTCCCAGCCTACTGGAGAGTGCAGGCAAAACCAATGTAAATGGTGGAAAAAAATCATGTTGCTAATTCCCTTTCCTTCATACCCCCTGTAGGACCCTCTTCCAGGCCTATCATAAGCCCATCTGACTGAAGCTCTGGTACAAATGCCAACCCAGGCCAGTCGCATGCAGTTAGGGGGCAGTCATACGAACTCTGGATTTTGAAAGCAAGGAGTTAGGTTCTAATCCCTTACTTGGATCTTAGTTTCTTCAATTTTTTCATCTGTAAGTGGATGTAATATTTGCCTCAGAGGCTTGGTGACAATATGCTTAAAAGTGCAGTGTAAAAAAAAGTTTTATAAGGAAGTAGAAAGGGTAAATAAAGCCTATTTAATCAACAAATTTACACACAAAAGAAGAGAAACTGGACAGAGGTTGACAGTTTATTGACAGTAAACTTATTAAATTTAAATTTATTCCTTATTTAAATTTATTAAATTACAGTGGGACTATTGGTGATGTGATATATTCAGGAGATTATTTAAAAGCAGAACCAATTAAGTTTATCATAAATGCTAGCCAGAAAATGGGCAAGTCATCATCTAAAAGAGTAAAATAGTAAATTCAGTGTAGAGGTGGAAGGTGATTGGACAGGGTTGCAGCTAAATCTTTGGGAGATTGAGTTAGCTGGGGAGGAAAAATAGGAAGTGAATGGAAAATTTCAGGGGAGAAGTACAAAATAAGTGAGCTGAAAGAATCAAATGAGGAAAAATCCCTCCCCCACAAGTCACTATATTATTTACCTAGGAATCAGTATAAAGTGTTTTGAGCTGCAGCCTCCAAGGAGATTCATGTGACCAAATAGGCCATTTCCATGACCCACCCTGTCAGAATCAGCCAGTTCTTAACTCAGAATGAAAAAATGATTAGGTCTGCTTCAAGAAGTTTGTCTTGTTTCTTATTGGGTCAGAGCTTTGATATTGGATCAAAGCCACAATTACACATCGATTCTTAAGCATAATTTTGTATTGAAATGAAAATAAAGTCTATCGGCAATCATTCAGTCATAAAACAGTACAGTGTAAGAATCAATCAATCAATCTGTTTCTTATTTTCCAGTTCATCAAATTTGCCACCCCCAAGATCTTAGAAACAAAAGCTGGTTCTCCTAAGTATCTTATGGCCAATTTGGGGGCACTGATTTAACTCTTCCATGAGAACAAGCAGACTTTTAGTAATTAAAACTATTTTTCCATTTATAAAAGCAATGCATACAAAATACAGAAAAGAAAAAGGAGGAAAAAATCATCCATTGTTCAATCATTCAAAGCAACCTACTGCTAATAATGTGATGTATGTCCTTCCAGTATTTTCCATGCATATTTTATTTCATAGTTGGGATCATACTCTATTTCATATATGGCTTCATTTACTTATCTTAATAATAAAGAGGGCATTTAAAAATGCTTTTTAAAAATAAGATGCCTAAATCTAAAATGCTATGCATTTGAAAGTTTTCATCTCTCAGTTTCTGCACTAAGATTTTAATAAAATCTTTAACAGGAAGTAAAATTCAGCATCAAATCTGAATGTAAATTTAGAGAACCTATTTGGAGGGTCACAGCCAGCAAAGTCAGCAGATTCTAAAGCCTCTCCAATTTCTGTGCCTTGCCAAGTGACTGAAGTGGAGAGGCAATTTGACTATTGCCTTCTGACTTTAATTAATGTTTAATACTGAGCAGCAAAAGTGATCTTCCTCTTGTAAATTCTCATTAAGTTCCTTTTGAATGAGTTAACACCCTGTTTATAAAGATGTGGATATTTTCTCTGATTACTGTAATTTTGGTGACTGCTGTAAAAATCAGTGCTCCATGTCACGCTGTCAGAGATCATTACAGATGCGAGCGTACTTCTCCCCTCCCTCCCCTGCTAAGGATCCAGTTATCTCTGGAACTTAAATGCCTTAAAAGGTTCAATAAAGGAAAGGAAAATCCAGACGTAGCATGCCTCATTTCAAGCCATTCCAGAATAAAACCAAGATGTATTCATCAGGGTGATGAAATGTGGACTGTTTAAAGATTAAGGATGTGGATGCAGAGTTCTGTTACTTATAATAAATTTCATTATTGTAAAATCCAATTCATCCTGCCGAACGGGTATGAATTGAGATGATTTATGCTCTCAGAAGCATATTCCCCACTCCTGGTACTTCCTTTTGTGTGGAGAGATATCTATAAGGGTATAACGTCTGACCCCTCTCTCTCCACCCCTTCAGTTGCCCCTCCCCTGGGGTGGAAGTTTCACTGTTGGTGAGTTTGGAAGAAGACCTGGGCATGCGTAGCTCAGCTTCTTCCGCCTTCCTTCCCCGTGGGAGCCAGGTACCACAGGAAACATGCGTTCTAGTCTGTTCCTTCTATGTGGGGAAGGACTGTGGTTTTCTAGCTCTCTGTGACTGAGTAGGTAAGTCCACCTAAGTCTGTGGCTCAGTATTAGGATATTCAGTTAAGCCACATCCTCTAACCCAACCGTTAGAAGTAACAAGGGACTGTCTTGATCTGACACCTTCTCTCTCTCTTAATTGATCAAAACACTTGGAGTGCTAAAACAGGTGCTATTTATGAAACACAAAAGCTGGTGATTCAAAAACAAAAGTGAAGCAGAAACACCGCTCTCTTTTAGAGTTGTGCTGTTTTCCTTTCTGTTACTGTAGGCAGCATCAGGAAGAAATGCTATAAGGGTTTTATTAAATTGAGAAAAATATGCCCAACTAGAAACGCATGTTCCAGGAGTTCAGAGTATGGCCCCAGAGGTCAAGGCAAGTTTTATAGAGGAGTACTTAGCCAGGGCTGCCATATACCTAGAAGGGGTTGAATGAAGATAAAAAGCTGGATGAGCATTAAGGGTGGGTGGGAATTAGGCAGTCTTCCCCTGCTTGAAATAGAATTGAATTAGAGAAAGCTGTAGGTATGTATATGTGTGTTTTGATGTATCCTTCCTTTGTGTTATTCCTTAAGATCTCAGATTTGAAGTCCCAGAATTCTAAGATATAAAGCTAAAAGAATTTTGAGGATAGAGGGGCCAGAAAGATGGGATATCAAAATTTTCTAGAAAGTGTAAAATTCCTAAGTAATTATATCTGCCATCTAGCATTTATGTTATGGTAGATGTGGAAAATTTGCATTTATTTTTATTGTTGTTTAATAATCTTTCTATCCGTGACCAAATGTGGAGCTTGTGTATGTATTAAAGAAAGACAGCTCTTTATCTCATATACTGTGCATTCCAAATCTAAGTATTTTCCTTTTCCCCCAATGCCTTTCATAATTACGTGCTTTTGCCTGTGCCAGTAAAAGGGGAGAGAGAAAAACAGACCAGTATTTGTTGTATTAGAGAAGTTTCGAACACAGAAAGAACTGTTTAATTTCAGTCTCATTACAGCTAAATGAGAGCTGTAAGCACTAGTGATGCTGGTTTACCATGATGGCAATTCAGCTGTCTTCCCAATTCCTAGGACTTGGAAATGCTGAATCTGCAGCTGCTGGGATATTTTTTTCACTCTCAAAAAAAAAAAAAAAAAAAAATTTTAAAGCCTCCAGCATCTTTCATTTATATTGGAAAAACCAAATATGTACATGCTGTTCATTTAGAACAGATGACATTTCTATGTGGATTTTTCTAAGAAAAATAGTTTCCCTCTCTGCTTTGATTTGTGATCATTATAAAATGCTCAGAATTACCAAGAGCACTTATTCTCTGAGTCAAGTTCTCCTGCTGATAGAACACCAATGCCCCCTACTGATAAATTTCCCAAAACCTTCCTTTGGAGAATGAGACCAGAAACCCCTCACTTACAACAGGCATGCTATTCACTGGCCTTGTCTGAAAAGGACGAGTACTTCTGGGGTCATCTTAGTCTGCTTTATTAGCCTCTCATTAGTGTAATTTCCTCTAATTAGTCTTTACTAAAGCAGCTAGAAGTTATTTCATGCTTGGCTGACTTGATTAGAAAAACAATTTTAAAGGTATCAGCAGAGCTTTATACCTGACAAAATACAAACCAGAACTAACATTCGATTATGGTAATGTAATTCCTGTTACATTATGTTTATATTTAATGGGGGAAGTCCCTCCAAATAGCTTCATATTTGTCTTCCTGTATCTTCAGTATTTATAGAATTCAGGCATAGAAAGACTTTAATACCTAATGTTCCAGATTTACTGGAATCCCTTCTAATGTCATCTCCATCAAGTAACTGCTTGGTTTCCCCTAGTGACAGAGAACACACCACCTATCGAAGCAACCCGTTGCATCTTTGAACAATTCTGGCAAAAAGTTCATGGAAAAATTTTTTCTCTTCGGCTTCTAAAATATTGGGCAATTTCTACCCTTTGATTGCTATATAACAACTATAATTCCTCTTAATTCTTCAATATTTTAACAGAAAGATCATGCTCTTCCCCTGGCATTCTTCTTTTCCCCAGGAAGAGTAATGTCAACTGTTAGAGAAAAGGCAAATATTTCTATAAATGTGAGATCAAAGGGGCAAAGATTTAGGACAGAATGCCGGTAGAGTATAAAATTCCTATTTTCAAATGATGTACTAATTGTTATTTTCTCTCTCTCTCTCACACACACACACATCTCACGGTTACCATAATATACTTTAAAAATGGTCATCTTTGAACTTGGTAAAGGAAGCAGGAGACCAATTCGGCTTCTGTGATAGTGTGATTTGAATGTTTCTAAGAAGATCCAATCTCAAGGCTACCTTCATAAATGCCTGGAAATTGTTAGACGTCCCTGCTCAGTCCACATATACTTAAGCAAGCAGTGTTAGACGAGGGTTTCCAACAAGGTTTGAAACTTAGACTGAGGTTTTTTAAGTAGCAAATATCTCACAAGACCACTGATCTTTATGTTTCTCATCCCACTGAGTTCTGCCCCTTCTCTTCAGGCAGATGCATAATCAAGATGCCTGGTGCTCTCAGTATAACTCACTCCTCCCCTCCTTTTATCTGCAGCCTTAATTTTGCTGTCTAGGTAGCCAGTCATCAAGGGTATTGCTATGTTTTACTTAATCATAAAATGAGCGATGACCTTAAGCCGAGAACCAACTGCCGTGTTTGTATCGCTGGGCTTGTTCTGCCTCTGAGTCCTAATGAATTGCTCTTTGTTGTTATAATTTTCCTAAGAGAATGCAAGATGGTTGCGTATGTTATATTCTCTAGGAAGCGGACACTGGGATGGAAGAGGCATGAGAAAAGTTCATTGGGGCGTAAGACCTGAGAAAAGGCGGGCGCACTACTGGGCAGGTGGAGGCATCATCCTACGGGGCAGACCAGAGGAGGTCTCTGCCAGCCCAGGGGGAAGCACGAGAGCAAAGGTTGCTCATTTAAGGAGGCCCCACAGTTGGACAGAAACAGCTAGGCCTCTGTACCACATCTTGTGCAGCCATTGACTGGGAACACTCCAAGAACACGGCTTTGGCTACAGCTGCCTCGCTCAGTCACTGGCTGGGGCCTGTCCTGAAAAGAGCAAGGCCACAGCTCAGAATATGAGGGAGCTCCACTGCTGGAGGCTGCCAGCTAATCGCGTTCCTTGAGGCTGGGCAGCAGGTGCTTCTGGCAGGGAGGGACTGAGTGATCCATCTCCATTTTTGCCACAGTGGTTTACTGTTACCAGGTCACTCTTACGTCAATCAACATCTGTAGCTGTTGTTTTAGGTAGAGTGGCTGTTGTACAGCAATACATATTTTAATGGTTTAAAACTCCAAATTTAGTGATTAAAATGTTTTAATTTGTGAATCAGAAATTTGAAAAGGGTCTTTCTTGCTTAAGTGTCTTATGTGTTGCAGTTGGATGTTGGGGGAGGCTGCCGTTATCTGAAGGCTCGTTTGGGTTGGTGTCCAGCATGGGTCACTCATTGATGGCAGCTGCCGCCGGCTGTCAGCCAGGAGTTCTACTGGCACCACCAGCACCTTCATGTGGCCTCTTTATGTGCCTTGGGTGTCTTGATTTTGGAGTGGAAACACCCCAAGAAGAAACATTACAAGACACCAAGGCAGAAACTGCAAGGTTTCTTCTGACCTAACTGACCTCCCCTTCATCACGCTTCTTCCCTGAAACAGGCCAAGAAATGCTCGTGCGAGAGGTGCTCTCCCTACACCCAGAGAAAAGGAACATCCTTATCTCTGAAGACAAAGGGATGCTAAGAATCTTAACATGTCTTGCTAAGTTCCCCCCAGTTTACTGCAATTACCTCATACTCCTTAATCTATCGGATTCCTCCACTGCTGTGCACCTCGCCAAGCCTAGCATAAAATACTCAGGTCTGTTTCTTTGGGTCTTCATTTCCTTGTATTTAATATTTGTATTTAATATAAAACTTATATTAAATACATTTGTGTCCCTTTCTTTCATTCTGTTGGTCAAGCAAACCACCTTCAAGGGTGGGATAATTCGACTCCACTTCTTAGTGAGAAAAGCAGCAAACAATCTGTCATCATATTTAATCTGCCATAGTTGTGTTTTATTAGAAAAGGAGTGGCTTGAGGGGGTGGGAGTGGGCAAAATGAGTGAAGGGGGTCAGTAAGTACAAACTTCCATCTGTAAAATAAATAAGTCCTGGGAGGGACTTCCCTGGTGGCACAGTGGCTAAAAGTCCACCTGCCAATGCAGAGGACACTGATTCAGGCCCAGGTCCGAGAGGATCCCACATGCCTCGGAGCAACTAAGCCTGTGCACCACAACCACTGAGCCTGCGCTCTAGAGCCCACGAGCCACAACTACTGAGCCCACACTCCACAACTACTGAAGCCTGGGCACCTAGAGCCTGTGCTCTGCAATAAGAGAAGCCGCCACAATGAAAAGCCCGTGCCCCTCAACGAAGAGTAGCCCCCACTCGCCGCAACTAGAGAAAAGCCCATGCGCAGCAACGAAGACCCAACGCAGCCAAAAATAAATTATTTAAAAAGAAAAAAAGTCCTGGGCATGTAATGTACAGCATGGTGAACAATACTGAAAGTATTATAATATTTGAAAGTCTCTAAGACAGTAAATCTTAAAAGTCCTTATCACAAGAAAAAAAATTCATAACTACATATAGTGTCAGCTGTGATCGTTTCAGTGCATACAAATATTGAATCATTATACTGTACACCTGAAACTAATATAGTGTCATCTGTCAATTATACCTCAATTAAAAAAAAAAGCGCCTTGCTCTCAATCACCTACTATTGCAATAGGTACTGTTAATTTTCTTTTTGTGGTGCCTCACACAAATATTTCCCAGTTCTTCAATCATTGCCCCTTTGACATGGTGTTAGATTTCTTATTGTACTTTAATGTTTTTTAGCTTATTGCTGCCTCAATGTAAGTGCAGCATCACATCCAAGCAAAATATTCTAAATATGCACCGAGAGAAAAGCAGCACCATCACTGTCTATAAGTTCTAGAACTGTTAACAGAGCCAGAGGAGAACAAACCTGTGGAAGTGACACTGTAGTATTCACGCACATTGGGTTCATCTATTTCATAAACATGAATTAAGTGTTCACTGTGTACCAGGAACTATGCTAAGTGCTGGGGCTACAAAGATAAACAGTCACTTCCTTGAGGAGCTCACAGTTTAGTGGTGAAGATTGTCATGCAAAACAAGTAATTACTGCTCTGTGTTTTGCACTATAATAGGAAAATGAGGCTCTATGGGAATACAGAAGAGAAAGTTTCAAACGCTGCCTAGAGAAAACAAGGAATTATGCCTCAAAGAATTTCATCAGGCAAAAAAAATGGAAGAAAGAACAATTGAAGCAAAGGGAAAAGCATACGAATAGGCACAAAAGTATAACAGAAGCAAGACATACGTAGGTAACCTTACTTTTAGTAGAAATGGATGGTTAGTCTACTGGATACTTGCAGGGAAGAACTATGAGATGGGATTGGAAAGGTAGGGAGAGGACCCAGCTCATCAGATCTTGGGTGACATGCTAAGAAGTTGGGATTATTATCCTCCAGAAAAGGAAATAAATAGACTTGAGTTTGAGAAAAAGTGCTGTAGTGGCAGTGTGATATTAATGAAATAGAATCGACCAGACTTGGAGTCGGCCTGAACATGGAGGGGAAAAAAAGAAAGAAGGAAGAATCAGGCACAATTCTTCATTTTCTGGCTTGTATGATTGTGGTGTGATTTTTTAGAGAAGGAAATACTGCAAGAAGAGGTTTTAGGAGTGGAGGGAGGACAGATATGATTCAGATTGAAAATCTTGAGTGTAAGATGCCTAAGAAACATCTAGAGGAAGGTGTTGAGTATGGATATAGAAATAAGGGTTTAGAGTTCAAGAGAGAGGTCTGGGTTAGAGTTTCTGTGAATAATCAAAGTATAGGTGGTAAGTGAAGCCATTAGAGAAGTTGAGGAGAAAGTAAAGTCTAGAACTCAAAAAAGGGGTTATGTAAGAAATAAAGATCTCAGCATATGAGGCAGTTGAAACCCTGGGAGTACATGAGATCCCCCAGCAACAAACAATGAGAAGAAAGTACAGAGCCAATGGTAGAATGAGGTGTGCACTTGAAGAGAGGTGGCAAAAGAGACTTGAAATGGAATTATGAGACCAGGAAAATAACCACAAAAGAAAGGAAACTAAGGGAAGAGAGAAATTCAAGAATAAAAAAAGTGACCGGGAGTGTCAAATGCTGCAGAGGCATCAATCAAATAAGCTTAGGACTGAAGAGTGTTTGAGTTTTTCAATTAGGATGTCATTGATGACTTAAGTGAGGCCAATTTGAGAAGACTGGCCAGAGCAAGTGAAGTTAACCCCTGAGTAGCTTTGCCCTGTAGAAAAGTAAAAAGAGTGTCTGGTAGCTAAAGGCAGTAATAAAATCAAGGGAGAGTTTTATTTTTTGTTCTGTGTTATGTTTTATTTTGTTTTTAATGTTTAAGATGTGCTCAAAAGCAGTGAGGATGGAGAGGTTCAAGATGCAGAAGGAAGAAAAATAATGGGAGCAGTGTTTTCAAGAAAGACAAATTAGTTAACAGCCGAGGGGAAAGGCTTTTTGAAGCTTTTTTCCTCAGTCTTGTTTCTTTATTGCTGTTCTGTTAAGTTACATTTATGCCCCTCTCATATCCACCACCCAATATTTGAGCAATAGATTATTTTAGACCCAAGTGTTAGGTCTTCTGTTTTCTATCTCTATGAAATTTCTTTGAGTTAACTTCAGTTTCTCATTCCAGGCTGCTGAGGACTTTCTGGATTCTGATTTTTTCTTTTGGTATAGATGCTATCCCTTCAAAGTTCACATTCATCATTCACAGATTTGGTAAGGCTGACTTCTAACTCGTTGACATAAGACTGAGAAATGCACACAACTTAGATTCTTCCATTAATATTACTACTGATTCATTAATAAACTCATTTTGAGTTCACCCAATATTCAATATACATGTCATCCAGTTCACATTCCTATCTTGTCCATCAGGTTTCTCAAGGTCAACTTTTGCCAGATTCTTGGATGTAGCCAAGATAGACCAAAAATAACTCATATCCCTCCTATGCCAATTGAGTAGTTCTGTTAAAGAATGAAATCAGATCAGCCTAAGATGACCTGACTCATGCTTAGTGAACCCGTCCTGGCTCAGAGAGATCAGTGCTTCCTCCTCTAAGAGCAAAGAAAGTTGCCCTGTAACATTCTACAATCATGCCCCGGGTAACTATAAAATTCAATCATCATCATTAGCAATGCTTTTAAGTCTGTATACTTCATTTTTTGAAATTTGGAAATAATGTTTGCCCATATCTAACCTTCCTGCTTCTCTTTTACTCTCAGTAATTTCTTAAAACTCTAATTTGCAAGTTCCTCAGTGTCCTGAATGTGATTTCTGTTGTAAAGCATATTTAAACTCATTTAAAGCAACTTTGTTCTTTCTTCAATCACTCCCTACATTTGGGACCAATGCCATTCTCACTTTTTAAATCTAAAGATGTTTTCTCTAGACAGGGAAGACAGACAAATAAATATTAAATAATGCATCTTTCTCATCCATCCATCAATATCATCTATCAATATCACATCATCATTCTGTCTTGTTACATCAAATTTAACTGTAGCATTTTTGTTAACCACTGTTTACACTCTGGATTTTAGACAACTGAACACACTATAAAAGAGACCCCCTGTCTTATATTGGTCTCAGTTGGCTGTCTCTTTCCTTTCATCTTATATACATCCAGTTGCCAAATCTGGCCTCATCATAGAGCTCCCCATACAGCCCAGAGAGTTTCTTTCAGTTGTTTCTCCTCTTCTTTCTCATTAGAATTTCATTTGTGAGAATTTTAATGATCTAGACCGATTTCTCTTTTAGGTTCTCATGTCTTAGACCCGTGTCTGCTTCATCTTGAGATCTTTTAATTTTTTTTTCATGAGTTCACGAGTCTGACCAAACTCAACCTTTTCCTTTCTTAGATACACTGAACTCCTAAGTTACATGGGCAGAGTTTTCCTACTACGTCCACTTCAGGCAATTTATTTTTGATTTAATTATTTTTCATGGATTACAGCATATTGATCTGATAGGTTACCTATAAATAATCCAATGCCTTATTTTATAAGAATATCCAAATTAACTGCAAATTTGGTAAATATTGCATGTGAATTGTGGGACAAATGGAAAATAAAAGTCATGTGGCATAATAGGTACACAAAATTATGTTTCTCAACTACCAATGTGGCTTGAATTAATTATCATAAAGAGGTTATAACTGATGAAGTAATTGCTTTAGCTTATTTTTGATATATGATTGACTAGGACAAACATTTGTACATATCAAATCCCTCTAATTTGGAGACAATCTGTTTTCTATGTTGACATACAATAGAATACACCTTTGATGTAGTTAAAATCCATACTAAAGAAAATGCTAAAAGTAAGAAGTTGTCTTCATCGAAAGATGTCTTTAAAAAAGCAAAAAGATAAATTAATGTGTGAGAATATTTGTTACCTGTGTATCTGATAAGATTAGTGTCCAGAGTTTATTAAAAATTACTTCAATTCAGTTAAGACAGTGCAAAAAAGACATAAGTAGGCTGTGTGTGTGTGTGTGTGTATACACACATTCACACATACATACATACATGTATTTCTTTATTTTAAGGGACACATACAAATGTGCAAGGAAATGAAAAATATAAAATTCGGGAAAATGGTGGCCTCTTTGGGAGATGCCTTAGGTTGGGGTTGCTATAGGATCCAGTAGGTGGAGATTAGAGCACATGCAGTTAACCCTTGAGCAATGCAGGGGTTGGAGGTGCCAACTCTCCAAATGGTTGAAAATTCTAAATTATAAAAGTATAGTATAAATTATAGTAGGCATTCCGCATCAGTGCTTCCTCTCTATCTGCAGTTCCGCTTCTGAGAATTCAACCAACCCATGGATTGTGTAATGACAAAAGTTTGGATTTAAGTGGACCCATGTATTTAGTTCAAACCCAGGTTGTTCAAGGGTCAGCTGTATACAGGAAGTGTCTATGGCATGAGGTGATATGTTCAGATACTTATTATGTATCTAATTTAAACTATAATTCAATAAATATAGATATATATATAGTGAATTTACAATGTTGTGTTAGTTTCAGGTGTACAGAAAAGTGATTCAGTTATACATTTTTTTTGGATTCTTTTCCATTATAGGTTATTACAAGATTGAATATAGTTCCCTATGCTATGCAGTAGGTCCTTGTTGTTTATCTGTTTTATATATAGTAGTGTGTATTTTATATATAGTTGTGTGTATATGTTAATCCCAAACTCTTATTTTTACACATATCAAATACTGAACAATAAAAAACAATAAGAACCACTGGACTTGGGAGAGCACTATATTCTGATCCAGGGTCTTTGGCTAACTTATTCTGGTACCTCAAACAAGTGACTTAGCTTGTCTGAGCCTCAGTTCCCTCATCAGTAAAGAGACTGGCTAATCTGCAAAGTGCCTTCCAATTCCCACAGTCTCTAATCCCATGATCCAGAAAAGTAACACAGTATGTAAACCAAGGAACTTCCCCAGTTAGTTTTCAATTTACACATGTTGACACAGACTCAAAATATGAGGAAAGGGACAAAGAATATTAATCTGCTAAATTATTATAAATAAATGAAAAATTCAAACAAGGAAACACGAAATAAACAAGATTGCATTAGATTATTTGAAACTATACTGTCTAACCTCTGGATCAAATAACTACTTGTGCACAAGCCTCCTAATCACCCTTCCCATATCCCTTTCAAAATTTTAAAAACAAGGAAAAGTTTGTATAAACACTGAAATCTAGAGGAAAATGACATTCAGTGACAAAAATCTCAATTAATATCCACAGATGTGGTACAGATTGACTCAGAAGAGGGGAAAAGAAACTGCGGCCAACTTATAAAACCTCTTGACCATCCAGAGAAACCAGCAGCGTCATGTAAAGCAAAATAAAAATAATAAAATAATAATAAAAATAATAATTGTAAAAATCCCACTGACATTCCTTAATTAGGACAGGAGCCGGCTTTCAGACATGCAGGATCAAACTACTTGGTTCTCTTTTCACCAATGCAAATCAACATAGTAGCAAATGATAATAGCACATTTATAGTGCTTACTATATGCCAGCATATATAATTAGTTCACTTAATCTTCACATCAGCCCCTGTTGGTAAATACTATCGTCTCCATTTTACAGGTGAAGAAACAGGTATAGAAAGTTTAAGCGACTGCCCCCAGGGTCAGTGAGTGGCTGAGGCAGGATTTAAATCTGACCTCTTGGCTTCTAGAGTCTGGTCCACTTATCACTGAACTATACTACTCCTCAACAGCAAAAAAAAAAAAAAAGTAGCTGTGTCTGATGTCTATTGCATGATGCATTAAAAACTACTTCAAAATTCCGTGGTATATAACAGTGGGTATTATTTAGCTTATGAGTTCATGGGATAGCTGCTTAGACCTTACTGGGCAGTTCTGGTCTTGGCTGGGCTCACTCATAGGTCTGAGAGCTGACCAGCTATTGTCAGGGGCTCACACATCCTGGGGTTAGTTGGCTGTCATCTGGGGTGACTTGGCCCTCTTCCATGTAGTTTAGACATCCCTCCAGCAGCCTAACCCAGGCATGTTCTCCTGGCAGAGGCAGAGGTGCAAGAGCAAATGGCGACGCACAAGTGCTTTTCACACCTCTGCTTGTAGTCACATCTGCACACATCCTCTTGGCCAAAGTAAGTCACTGCTCTTCAGTAAGAGGAACAACAAGAAAGGATGTGGACCCAGGGAGAGGAGAAGAATTGGGGCCATTCACTTACCACAGTATCTGCTGAGAGGTGCCAAAAAAGAAGCTTTTGCTGCAATGACAAGGCCTCTCCACTTGTGTCAGGGTTCTTCCCTGAGGCCAAGGGCAGCGGCTCCCAAAAGGAGGGAGGTCCCAACAACATGTCATCTGGAGCCAAGCCCTTCAGACAACTGGATTCAGAAATCTGACCTCCAGAGAAGATTCTCCAACAAGAGAGAGAAAACTCAAAGAAGCAACACAAAGTCAACTCCAACTCCCTCTCATTCCTCCCCTCTCAGGCTTCTAGATGACCTAACTGGGTACTTATATCAACCTGTCCTTCACTGCAACGTCTGAGAGGAGGATTTTTACAGCTGTCACAGGGAGAGGAAGGGAATCTAAAGAGATATTTATGCGGGAAAGTGTTTTCAGTTTCTACTAGGGTTTAGATTTACTACGTGGCAATTTCCAGGGCATTGCTTGTTGCTAATAGTTGCCTTGAGGCACTTGAGAGAACGTGGGCTGTAGGTACGGTCATCGGTGCACCGGCACCCATCTGGCTGGCATCTGGGTCTTGCGTTGTCCTCTGGTTTTCATCCATGAGTTGAACAAGGACGCGTGGAGCACCTACACTGGGCTCTGGGAACACAATAGCTGTTCTGTGTTCACAATCCCTGGGGACCTGTTAGCCTGCTGCACTGATTTTTCACGGGCTCCCAGGTGGAAGGATGTGTCTTCCAGACCCAGAGTGCTCATTGGACTATCTTTAGGAATTAAAGTAGCATGATTATTACTATTCTGTCTCCCACACCTCTCTTTCTTTATGAGTGAATATAACCTTCTCTTCAATATATCCAGCGAAAAATATTTTTCCTGATCCTCAGAGAACAGAGATCCTATCCTACTTCATAGAAAGCAGAGAGCCTGTGCCTAGGAAGGGGTGGGGCTAAGCCTGGGTTAGCTCATACAGTGGTACTGACAGTTTTCAGAAGCTACTTTGGGACACAGTAAGAGGCGGATGATGTGAGGTGTAAGGTGTCAGTTGGTGGGGCTCAAACCAGCACCCTGACTGCACACTCTAGTTATAACAGTTCTGACCTCAAAGATGATGTGAAAATGTGAAGACACCATTGAGATGGTCTTCCATATACTGGATTCCCTACCTTCTACTGGCTGTTTTGTGAGGTCAGAAGGCAGAGGCAGCAGTCAAGAATGAAAAGATAGCTTATGATGAACAATTATTAACTACTTAAGAATATAACTAACTTCCTGAATGTTTTCAGCTCAACATGCCTGGCTCAAATCAAATGCTCTAAATGTGGACTTCCCTGGTGGCGCAGTGGTTAAGAATCCGCCTGCCAATGCAGGGGACACGGGTTCGAGCCCTGCTCCGGAAGATCCCACATGCCGCGGAGCCTAAGCCCGTGCGCCACAGCTATGAGCCTGCACTCTAAAGCCCGCGAGCCACAACTACTGAGCCCACATGCCACAACTACTGAAGCCCGTGCGCCTAGAGCCCGTGTTCCACAGCAAGAGAAGCCACTGCAATGAGAAGCCCACGCACCTCAACCAAGAGCAGCCCCCGCTCGTCTCAACTAGAGAAAGCCTGCACACAGCAATGAAGACCCCATGCAACCAATAAATAAATAAATAAGTAAAAAGAAGTGTTCCCTCCTCTTTAAAAAAAAATGCTCTAAATGTGTCTTCTAAAGTAATTTCACATCTCAGTGAATAAATTTCCATTGAAACGGCATGCTCAGTCATAAGTACCCTAGTATAATGGCGGAGTATTTAGAGGGCTAAATGATACAGATTATGCATTGTGCCATGTTCAGAAAGTTTTAAAATGGAACAATCGTTTTCAAGGAGCAAAAATCAACCCAAGAGGATAAAAGTGAGAAAAGGAGGCTTAGATTGCTTTGCAGAACCTCCAGTCAGGCATGGATATCCAAAGAGTGACAGTTTTTCATAAGAATCAGGAGATTAAAGGCTCTGAAAGCCTTTCTCCTATCATGTGTATTAAAATAATTGTTCCTCTAATTCAAATCTCTAAGCAGCTTAATGCCTGTTCTTATCTTAGTTCAATTTAGAGAGAACATAAGAACAAAAATGCTGTATCTGTTCAGTGTCTGCTTCTCTAAATGAAATTGTTTAGGGACTTCCCTGGTGGCGCAGTGGTTAAGAATCCGCCTGCCAATGCAAGGGACACAGGTCGAGCCCTGGTCCGGGAAGATCTCACATGCCGCGGAGCAACTAAGCCCGTGCGCCATAACTACTGAGCCTGCGCTCTAGAGCCTGCGAGCCACAACTATTGAGCCCGCATGCCATAACTACTGAAGCCCATGAGCCTAGAGCCCGTGCTCCGCAACAAGAGAAGCCACCGCAATGAGAAGCCAGCGCACTGCAATGAAGAGTATCCCCCGCTTGCTGCAACTAGAGAAAGTCTGTGCGCAGCAACGAAGATCCAATGCAGCCAAAATAAATAAATAAATAAATTAATTAATTTTTAAAAATTGTTTAAGTAACCCCAAAGCTCTGGGCTTATGTGGTTGGCCACATAGCTGGACATTCTTTCCAAAGACATGGTGAAGAAAGCCTCTCCCAGGCTAAGAATCAAATTGAGAAGTGGTCCTAGGATTGTTAGAGGGGTATAATAACCTCTTCCTAATGAAATATGTTTGGGCACAACTTAACCTAATATTAGAGGGAAGAAAAAATCTTTGTTCCATTCAATGCTCTGAATTTAATTGAATCACATGATTTCATGAGTCAGCACTCTCAGCTGACAGAATTGGGGTTCTTACCTAGGGCAAGAGGTAACCATCTTTACTGAAGTTACTGGCTTCCTCCAAAATTAAAAGAAACCATTGATGAGCAAATGTCTGGCAATACCCCATGCTGGATTGCCTGTCGTGTGCCTCTCCTCTGGAGAGGAAACTCTGGAACCAGAGTTTTCTTGTCTCAGGAATGTGGAGTACTTTGAAGGAGCACAGGAACCATTCAAGCATGTACTGAAAACCTCATGGCAGCCTAACCTGTTTCAGGACCCATGTCATACATCTGAAAAGGTGGTACCCCTTATGTCATCGGGGTGGCCTAGCTCTTATCGATTGGTAATGACTGTCTGGAGTGCCGTGTGGAAAGTGATTTGAAGACCCAACTCTCTGACAACTGGTGCTGTCAGTCAAAATTATGGAACATTTGGCATGATTTTGTCATTTCTAGTTCTGTTGACTTCAAACTACTATTTTTCCTTGCATTTTCTCATTTCTTTAAAAACACAGGGGAAAGGAAACCTGGTTGGGGGTGGGGGCATGGGTTTAGGTCCTCTGCAGTTTGAACAATGAAGATGGTGGTCCTATATTTGTGTCATTCTCTGACAGTTTATTAGATGCTCATTATAAAATGGTACAGGCATTTCTGAACCACAGTCTCCAGCATGGGAAAACTTGGAGAAGTGGACCACTGGCCCTTTCTGTTCTGGAGACAGGGAGGGAAATGCACCTCCTGGAATCCCAAAGAGCAAGAAAAGGTTTTGAAACTGCCAGGTCTCTTCTTATCACCTGCTAGACAACAGGCACAGCTGCATTTGAGGACTGACGTTTCCTGGAGATGGCTGCTTTCCTTTCTCTCCATCCTTTTCCATGCCTGGTACCATAGTGGATATTCAACATGTTATTTGTTGAGATAAGGGTGGAATCCATGCTGCTTAGGGATGCCTAAAGATGTGCTAAACTGCCACAACTTAGGAAACATTTTTTTAAAGGTTTGCATTTTTTTTTTTTTTTTTTTTATGGCTGTGTTGGATCTTCGTTTCTGTCCGAGGGCTTTCTCTAGTTGTGGCAAGCGGGGGCCACTCTTCATCGCGGTGCACGGGCCTTCTCACTATCGTGGCCTCTCGTGTTGCGGAGCACAGGCTCCAGACGCTCAGGCTCACTAATTATGGCTCACGGGCCCAGTTGCTCCGCGGCATGTGGAATCTTCCCAGACCAGAGCTCGAACCCGTGTCCCCTGCATTGGCAGGCAGACTCTCAACCACTGCGCCACCAGGGAAGCCCCAGGAAACATTTTTTAAATGGTCACATTCCTGGATTAGCACACACAGGCTTTTTTTTTTTTTTTTTAACTCACAACACAATGCAGAGGAACTTTCTCTGTCTCTTCCTGCCTTCTCAGTACATCCCCACTAATCTGCCTCAGAGAACATTGGGGCTAATTCTGTCCTGCCCTTCGTCCCTGTCTATCTTAACCACAGTTAGAAGACAAGGACTCCACATCACCTCTCACCCTGTGGTCTCTCGTGCCCACACAGCTCCATGCATCTCTAATTGATCCCATCACCCACCTTCCTCAGCCCCTACATTGCTGCCCTACAAACTCCAAAACTCAAAGGTCTGTCATCAGTAAAACCCCTTATCTTCTTAACCTTGTCTGAACAATTCCTTCTTCTTACTGTGAACTTGGCTTTCTTAATTATATTGCTTCCTTGCATCCCTCCCAACTGGCCATGTTTTATTTCCTATACCCCTTGTGCTACTGGACTTAGGGACAGGGTGGGTGTTTTCCTTGCTCCTCATTGCCTCTTGCAGACTCTCCTTAAAAGTCACTCAGCTTGTAGTTATCAGAGAAATGCAAATCAGAACTACAATGAGGTACCACCTTGTACCAGTCAGAATGGCCGTCATAAAAAAGTCTACAAATAACAAATGCTGGAGAGGGTGTGGAGAAAAGGGAACCCTCCTACATTGTTGGTGGGAATGTAAATTGGTGCAGCCACTATGGAGAACAGTATGGAGGTTCCTCAAAAAACTAAAACTAGAACTACCATATAATCCAGCAATCCCACTACTGGGCATATACCCAGACAAAACTATAATTCAAAAAGATACATGCCCCTCTATGTTCACAGCAGCTCTATTTACAATAGCCAAGGCATGGAAACAACCTAAATGTCCATCGACACATGAAGGCATGAAGTAGATGTGGTACATATATAAAATGGAATATTATTCAACCATAAAAAAGAATAAAATAATGCCATTTGCAGCTACATGGATGGACCTAGAGATTATCATACTAAGCAAAGTAAGTCAGAAAGAGAAAGACAAATACCATATGATATCACTTATATGTGGAATCTAAAATATGACACAAATGAACCTATCTATGAAACAGAAATAGAATCAGGGACATAGAGAATAGACTGGTGGTTGCCAAGGGGGAGGAGGGTGGGGGAGGGAAAGACTGGGAGTTTAGGATTAGCAGATGCAAACTGGCATATGTAGAATGTATAAACAACAAGATCCTACTGTATAGCACTGGGAACTATATTCAGTATCCTGTGATAAACCATAATGGAAAAGAAAATGAAAAATAATGTGTGTGTGTGTATGTGCGTGTGTGTGTGTGTGTATATATATATATATATATATATATATATATGTATATATATGTATACATAACTAAATCACTTTGCTGTATACCAGAAACTAACACAACATTGTAAATCAACTATACTTCAATTAAACAAAAAAAAAAAAGTCACTCAGCTTGAAGACTCATACCTTCAGTCAGTACCACTCACTCTGCCTCCTTGGTGCCCTTATATGAAGTCTTGGACCACCCCATCTCCCATCTTTGGAGATTCTTGTTCTTGGCTCACTGTTACTTTCCCACCAACCCTACTCTTGTCACCAGCTTCTTCATTCACCTTTGCTCATTCGTCACATCTCCTGGACTCCCCTTTCCTCTGTGTATGCTCGCTAACTAGGCGATCACATACTCTGATGACTCCCAAAATATGTCTCCAACTTATATACACCACTGCCTCCTTGACATTTCTGTTGAATGTCTCAAAATTTATATGTTCGAAATTAAACTTATTTTCCCCAGCCCCCAAATCTACTCTTTTCTATTGCCTCCCCCATGTGGACAGAGACTTTATTTTGTGCACTGCTGTTTCCCTAATGCCTATCATGTAGTAGTTTATCAATAAAAGTTTAATGAATGCATTACTTTATATCTTCACAATGGTAGTTGAAAACTAAATGTACAACAGACAATATTTTACTCCTGCTCCACTGTGAGGGAGAGAAAGCTAAATAGGATTGTGTGAGCTTGCTCTGGAAATGTGATAGCACTGCACTATTACTGGTATTCGAGTACCTGGTAACTTACCTGTAAACTAACCTTTGTACAATACCAACTCTGATTTCTCTGCTAAGGGTCTCTGCTCCAATCTAATACAGATTCCTATCTAAGTCACACTCTTCAATGACAGGTTTGATGGTGCCACTTTTCTGCTCAAAATCCTTCAGTTATTTCCTTTTGAGTATATAATAAAAGGTTGATTTCCTCTGCCTACCACGCAGAGCTCTCCTCTTTTGAGTTTACACCTACTTCTCCTCTTTTATTCTGGTTCCTGAATACACCTGTGTCAATCAGAACATATTAGCTCATATAACTGTAAAGATCTCTACGTACTAACATAGAAAGATGGTCAAAATATGTCAGGAGAAATACAAGCTGTGGAACAGCATGTACGGTATGATTCTACTTTATGTACTTTAAAGTCTAGAAAAATAAAGACATACCACATTAATTCCAATGATAAAGATTTTCAATTTATACCAATATGTATTAGTGTTTTATTTTTGAAAAGGTTCACAAACTCATGGAGAAAGAGATCAGAGTTGTGGCTACCAGAGGTGGAAGGAGGGGGGAATAGAATAGAAAGAATAGAAAGCCCAGAAATAAACCCACGCACCTATGGTCAATTAGTCTATGACAAAGGAGGCAAGAATATACAATTGAGAAAAGACAGTGTTTTCAGTACGTGGTGCTGGAAAAACTGGACAGCTATCAATACATGTAAAAGAATGAAAATAGAACATTCTCTAATACCATACACAAAAATAAACTCAAAATGGATTGAAGATCTAAATGGAAGACTAGATACTATAAAACTCCTACAGGAAAACATAGGCAGAACACTTTTAGACATAAAAGTGTTACTTTTATGTAACAGACATGTAAAAGATATCTGTTTATGTAAAAGATACTGGCAGCCGTATCTTTTTTGGTCCACCTCCTAGAGTAATGAAAATAAAAACAAAAAGAAACAAATGGGACCTAATTAAACTTAACATCTTCTGCACAGCAAAGGAAACCATAAACAAAATGAAAGACAACCCACGGAATGGGAGAAAATATTTGCAAATGAAGCGACCAACAAGGGATTAATCTCCAAAATATACAAACAGCTCATGCAGCTCTATGTCAAAAAAACAAACAACCCAATCAAAAAATGGGCAGAAGATCTAAATAGACATTTCTCCAAAGAAGACATACAGATGGCCAAGAGGCACACAAAAAAGATGCTCAACATTGCTGATTATTAGAGAAATACAAATCAAAACTACAATGAGATATCACCTTACACCAGTCAGAATGGCCATCATCAAAAAATCTACAAACAATAAATGCCGGAGAGGGTGTGGAGAAAAGGGAACCCTCCTACACTGTTGGTGGGAATGTAAATTGGTACAGCCACTATGGGGAACAGTATGGAGGTTCCTGAGAAAACTAAAAATAGAACTACCATATGATCCAGGAATCCCACTTCTGGGCATATATCTGGAGAAGACCATAATCTGAAAATATACATGCACCCCAATGTTCATTGCAACACTATTTACAATAGCCAAGACAATGGAAGCAACCTAAATGTCCATCGACAGATGAATGGATAAAGAAGATGTGGTACATATGTACAATGGAATATTACTCAGCCATAAAAAAGAATGAGATAATGCCATTGCAGCAACATGGATGGACCTAGAGATCATCATACTAAGCGAAATAAGTTGGACAGAGAAAGACAAATATCATATGATATCACTCATATGTGGAATCTGATTTTAAAAAATGATACAAATGAACTTATTTACAAAACAGAAACAGAATTACAGGTATTGAAAACAAACTTATGGTTACCAAAGGGGAAATGTGTTGGGGAGGGATAAATCAGGAGCTTGGAATGAACATACACACACTACTATGTATAAGATAGATAACCAACAAGGACCTGCTGTATAGCACAAGGAACTCTACTCAGTGTTCTGTGATAACTTATTATGAGAAAAGAATTTGAAAAAGAATGAATATATGTATATGTATAACTGAATCACTGTGCTGTACACCTGAAGCTAACACAACATTGGAAATCAACTATACTCCAATAAAATTAAAATTAAAAATAATAAATTTTTTTAAAAAACACCGATCATTTGGTCACTTGCTCATACCCTTGAAAAACTAAGAACTCCTTCATCTTTATGTTCCTACCAACTAGCTGAAGGATTTGGCACATAGTTGGTGTTCATAGTAGTTTGCTGACTTCTAATGATTCTGCTGAGAAACCTTAGATTATCACCCAAATCAACTTAGTTTGTTAACAAAAAGGTAGTAGGTGGAACTTCCCTGGTGGCGCAGTGGATAAGACTCTGCACTCCCAATGCAGGGGGCCCAGGTTCGATCCCTGGTCAGGGAACTAGATCCCACATGCATGCTTCAACTAAGAGTTCACATGCCACAACTAAGGAGCCCACATGCTGCAACTAAGGAGCTGGTGAGCTGCAACTAAGACCCAGTGCACCAAATAAAAAAAAATTTTTTTTAAAGGTAGTAGGACTGCAGCCATTTAGACCATAGGGATCATTTGCAAATTGCTTCCATCCACCTCTCTTACTAAGTAAGTAAATAAAATGTGCATCAAAGTCATCCAGGACTTGCTTTTCAAAGACTTCTCTTGACTCCTCATCTCATCACTCTCATTTTCCCACACATTTAACATCTACTGAGCTCTGACCTTCCCTGTCTCTGAGTCTGAAGCAGCCCTGAGGAAGGGCAGGGTCAGTGAAGGCCAAGGCTGGTGAGCCTCTCAGGTCAGAGTTCTAGGCTTTCCACTCTACCAGCCCCTGAAGTTAAGGAATAGCAAAGCCTTGCTGTAGGACTTTACATTCGTCCCCAAGCAATGTTCTCAAACATCAAAATCATTTTGAATTTTTTTCTGCTTTCTCTAATATTAGCTATGCCTGCCAGTTTTGTGTCACTATACATTTAACATTCCTTATATGTATTCATCTGTGTCTTTGAATTAAAAATATACATATCCCTAACAGCAGAAGATCAAAGAGAAAATTTTGTGGCCCAATTTAGCTTGACTTAGATCCAATAATAATCCCGTCCTCAGTGTAGTTGTAAATCTACCTGAAAATATTATCATACACTCTACATTTCTTCATATCATTCACTAATAAATAACCAACAGGATGCTGGAGGATGGAAACACACACACGCAAAGACAAGGATATGGTATTTGCATTCGTTCTTTAAGGAGTGGCCAAATAGGGAGGTGTAGGCAGCCCAGGCTGAGAGGCAGACCTGTGTATTTTCTGTTACCTGAGGAGCAAAGCCTGATGGGGTTTCCTGGGTTGGTCTCTATTCAAATGGCAGGCTTCTCTCCATTATCAAAAACATGAGTGGAACAGAGCCCAGTGTGTTAAAATACACAGAAAATTGCTTGGTTTATCTGAAATAGTTATCACTGAAGATTTTGGAGTAGAAAGACACAATCATAGCTGTGCCTTAGAATCATAACTCTTTAGTAGTGGGGTAACTAATGGCATAAAGGGGTTGAGATCTCAAAGGCAGCAGGAGCAGGTAGGACAAGATATCAGTAGTGTAGATGAGAGAATATGGAGGCCTGCATAAGAACATGGCAGTTGGCATAGGAAAAATGAGATACATAGGACGGGAACTACAGTAAGAAAGACATGGGAGCTGACCAGGTATGGGGTGGGAAGAACAAGAAAGCTGGAGGAAGTGTCTAAGATGATGTTGAGATTTCTAGCCTGGGTGACTGAGAAGATGTTGGTTGGATTTACCAGGATAGTGAACTCTAGAGAAGTTGCACATTGAGGGGAGGAGACATGCTGAATTTCATTTCAGACTTGTGGTATTTGGAGTGTCTTTGGAGCACAAGGTTGGTGGTCAGGAGAGTAAAAAGGACCAAGAATGATAATATGAGTGTCAGTGGAATCAATATAAGAGTGGAAGCCATAGAAAGATGAGATCTCCCAAGAAGAATACATGGAAAGAAAATGAAAAGAGGGGAAAGGATAGGTCCTAGGAGAGCACTACCATTTACAGACCAGGTAGAAGAAAAGGAAAAATGAAAGGAGCCAGAATGGTCAGAGGCAGGCGAAAGTTCTTAAATACGAAGAAAGGAAAGTGATGGGGGGTGGTGATCAGTCAACCCCCACTCTTACCCCAGAGCCATGTCAAGAAGCATTGAAAAGGACAAGTGAACAGAAATCAAAGAGTAAGTGAAAGGACTGAGCACTTACTAAATAGGCATTAGGCTAAGCATTTTACAGGCATCATCTCTTTATGCTTAATTGACACCAGAGGTTCAAATCCTGGCTCCACCATTCACTAGTTCTGTGAGCTTGGATAAACGTACTCTGCTGTAAATGAGGGTGACTCATCATCTCACAGGGTGGCATGAGAATCATGTAACAGAATGCATTTCAAGGTACGTAGTTGGTTATGTGGTCAGTCAATGAGAGTCATTATTATCATTCCCTTGGGTTTGCTTTTATGATATCTGTCTCCCCCACAGAAAGCCCCATGAGCCCAAAAATCATGTGTTTTGTAAGTTTTATTTGTTATTTGTTTTTCAGTTTTGTCAATGACTGAAAATCCCCAATGTCTGCAAGTAGTAGGCACTCAATAAATACTAGCTGAATAACTGAACAATCCTATTTCATCTACATATCCTTGCCTATGGGTACACCTTTGGTTCTCCTTAAAGAAGAAGGAATGAATTCTCATATACATGCACTGGTCCATTGTAGGTTTTTCAGTTTTCACAAGAGGGTCATTCTTAACCACAGTTTAATTGCCTATTAATTAAAAGATCCCGGACTGAGAGGGAAATGGAGAGTTACTAATCAATAGGCATGAGGTTTTAGTTAAGCAAAAGGAAGAAGCTCTAGAAATCTGCTGTACATTGGACCTATAGTCAACAATAACATATGGTACTCAAATATTTGTTAAGAGGGTAGATCTCATTTTAAGTGTTCTTACCGCAATAAAATAATTTTTAAAAATCTTTCATAAAATACAAAAATATAATAGACAATCAAGGATCAAATACATTGACAAAAGACTAATTGATTTCTTAATATTTTATTTTTATTCCTTCATATCTTGAGATAATATCATTTGCAAATAGCAAAACTAAGAATAGTTTGACTCTTGAAAATGCATATTTGTGGAAATAAGATGCTTGTCAAGAAGCATCATTTTATAGATGGAAAAACTAGTTGATTATTCAGTCCTGGCTAATGCGATGACTTCATATTCTCTTATGTATTTTAGTGCATGTGGTATTGTTTGCTTATTCAGAAAAAAATATATATTCTACTTAAGTCTTAATAAAATAACAGCTAACAGTTATTGAGTGCCTGCTAAGTGGTTTTGATATACTTAATTATATAGTTCTCATACCACTCTCATGAGAACTCATTTCACAGGTGAGGAAACTAAGGCATAGGCAGGTTAAGTTCAAAGACATACAGTAGTAATTAGTGGATTTGGGATTTGAACCTACGTGCCTTAGGCACTAAAGTATAAGAAACTTGCTTATGACGAGACAAGTATCTAATAAAATCACATTTTATTGAAGGATTTTTAAATACAACCCATAGTAAGAAATATATTTCACTTTGTATTATACATTCTCCCTCTACCTATATGTTACATACTCAACAAAAGTTTCACATAAAACCACTTGTCTTTAGGATTGGGAGTTTGGGATTAGCAGATGCGAACTAGTATATACAGGATGAATAAACAACAAGGTCCTACTGTATTGCACAGGGAACTATATTCAATATCCTGTGATAAACCAAAATGGAAAAGAATATGAAAAAGAATATGTATATATGTATAACTGAGTCACTTTGCTGTACAGCAGAAATTAACACAACATTGCCAATCAACCGTACTTCAATAAAATTTTTAAAAAACACTTGTCCTTACTATGTATAAAACTCTAATATATTCAATTCTATTCCATTCTTTTTCACTAAAAAATTCTAGTTGAACCCTACCTTGTGTACATTTGTTTCACAATCAACTAATGGTTTGAGATCTGCAGTTTGGAAAACCACCATAATAAGGGGCATATATAAGACACAGTAACACTAAATGAAGCTAATAATAACTAGGGATATCATTTATTAAGCATCTACTATGTGCCAAAATAGTGTCATTGATATTTATGTATAATATCCTCAATTCTCATTACAACCCTGAAAAGTAAATCTTTTTTCACAGACGAAACCGGGATGAGGAAAGGTTAAAAGATTTGTCCTACAGAGAGTAGTCCGAGCAAATGTTCCTTCCGCTAGTCTACTCTAATGATAGCATTGTAGTATTATTAAACAATGAAATCCATTTTTTTTAAAAGATGCAGGTGGGGCTTCCCTGGTGGCGCAGTGGTTGAGAATCTGCCTGCCAATGCAGGGGACACGGGTTCGAGCCCTGGTCTGGGAAGATCCCACATGCCGCGGAGCAACTAGACCCGTGAGCCACAACTACTGAGCCTGCGCGTCTGGAGCCTGTGCTCCGCAACAAGAGAGGCCGCGATAGTGAGAGGCCCGCGCACCGCGATGAAGAGTGGCCCCCGCTTGCCACAACTAGAGAAAGCCCTCGCACAGAAACGAAGACCCAACACAGCCAAAAATAAAAATAAATAAAACAAATGTGGGGTTTAAAATGTTCTGATAAAAAAAAAAAAAGAGTTGGCTGTTTATTTTAAAAAAAAAAAGATGCAAGTCTGTATTTCACTAGCAGGAAACTTATTAAAAGGTAGTATCTAATTCACTGATACCCAGTAGTTTTTAAAAACCTAACCTGAGAGAAACTATAATTAGGAAGGAGTGAAGAATATATAGTCTACCCATTCTTTTAGAACATGCTTACTATTATGAGTCAGATACTGTTCTAAATACTACACAATCCTCATTTAATCCTCATGATGACCTGAAGAGGTAGGTGCTGTAGCATTATTAGCCCCACTTTACTAACGAAGAAACAGAGGCATGGGAATTTAAGTCACACACCTAGTAAAAGCAGCAGAGCAGGTTTCCAGCCTAGCAGTCTTAACCTTTCATTGTGCTATATCTCTCAAGTTCGACCTAGACCGAATCATAATGCCGACCCTCCTCCCTTCTATCTCACACTATTGTTTTTGGGCATTTAGCTTTGATGTGATGTCATCGGCCTATGTTAAGAGTTGATATGAGGTCCCATATAAAGAACAGCACCAACATACTCAGTATTGTCATTGTTTATCATGTCCCTTATGAAAACTCAGGATGAATTCCTATCCAGTCACTATATCAGAAAGATTCTACTCTTCAACCGTTGGTTGGTTTTTATCATATAGCTACTGTGAAATGTGAAAATGACCAGTATCTCCTTATTGTGCTGACTATTAGACAACTTATACTCAAGGATGTAACTCCTATCTCCATATTTATTTCTTCTTCTGTTCCAACTGCTCTTTGATGCTTGCTTACTTTATTTGGTGGAAGTTGGTATAACTTCTTTTTGGAACGAAATGAGAATACATAAACATGCCTCAGTGCATATTTATGAGTTATTATTAATCTTCATACAGATGAAATTGATACTAGGAGACATTTGAATAAAGTACTCAAGTCTGTAGCACATAGTTTAGCCCTTAATATTATGCTGACGTATTTGTAACCTGATTTTCCCCAGGCTGCCCAAGTTTGTGTGGAGAAATACATCATAATTATAGTAATCATCCTAGGTTCACCCGAGTTGTGTGACCTTAATGCAATTCATGTAATCTCTCTGTGCCTGTTTCCTCTTCTATAAAATGGAAATAATATATGTACCACATACAGGGTGCCTGGGCAGAAGAAGAGTTAATTTATGTCAAGCGCTTAGAACAGTTCCTAGGACATATGCGTAATATAGGTCATCACCTTTACCATCACCATCTCCTCCTCCTCCATCTCCTACTCCTTCCTCTTCTCCTTGGATCTTGCCCATGTTGTTTATGGAGAACTTTCAGCCCCTCTCAAAGTGTTACCCTTATTTCTAAGGGGGGGGGGTCCCAGTGAGGTCTCAGGTGTTTCCACTGTCAGTTTTCTCAGGTGTTTCCCCTCTAACTTACTACTTTGTTTCCCACTTCCATCAGTGCCACTTGAGGGTTTCCCACCCCAGCCCTTTCGTGCAGCTACTGACCCTTGTGCCTAACATGCTTGCTCAATACTGAACAAAATGCAAATCTTTAACGTGTACTATCCCCTGGAGTCCTAAGACTTTGCATCTGCATCACAACCCTGCCAAATCTCATCACCTAAGCTCTGATGCAGCGTTCCTTCTGCTCTGCGCTTCCTTTATCCCATCTCTCTATGGAATTGAACATATGTCCTCAAGGCTTAGTCAAAACCAATATCCTGAACACGCATCATGCTGCCCTCTCCATCCCCTTGCCCTCGCTCCTTCTCCACGCAGTAGCCGCTTCCCTCGTTCTCCTTCTGCCAATACCCATCCCTCCCAGGTCACCAAACACACGCAGCCACGTATGAAACCCAGCTTGGGGTCAGCTGACACCCTCCTACAGATCACTGTCTGTTTCCTGTATTAGCGAGCGCTCCCCACTTGGCTTGATCACAAATGGCTTGAGGTTAGAGAGCACGTCTGAGAATTCCTCACCTTCACAGCACTTAGTTCAGAACTGAACACAGAGGCGGTTTTCAGAAACAGATGTTGGTTGACTGATTAATTGGCATTGGTCTTGATAGCTCCTGGCCAGACCCAGAATAAGAAAGCTCTTTGGGGAGGGAAACATTGTCTCAGGTAGAGTGACCTAGCACCCCAGTTTGTTCAAGACTACCTCCATTTTAGCACTGAAAGGTCCCATGCCCCCAGGAAACCCCTTGGTCCTGGGCAAACTGAGATGGTTGGTCACCTAGCACCAGAAGTCCCCAGTTCAAACTATGCCCTTTACACTCCAGACCAGATACCAGTCCTCTCATTTCCACGTCATGTGTCTGCCCCTACATCCCTGGACACACATACATACTCACATGAGTCATAGCACCATTTACCCATCCCCTTCTCTCCCAGCTTGTATCCTGTCGTATAAATTAGTGGTCCACAATTGCTTCAGACTTTACCGACCAAAGCAAAACGTACTTGTCATCTCAGCCTCTTCTCTCAGCTTTGTGACCTCCCCACTTATCCCTCTGTGACATTCATTTTTCTCCGATCAGCAGAGAACCTGGGTAGAAACACAGTACTCTCAACTCTGAGAGGCTGGATTTCAGATATTGCTGGCTTCTGCCTTCTGAATCTTTGTGGAATGATCAGGATTTAATGCACTTTTATATATCGGGTTGTCATTCTTAGAAAGCGACAGCTGAGGAAAATCCCTGGTACATGAGCTCTTTCTACCTCATTATCTCCCCACAGCCATAATTGCTTTTTTCACACTAATACCGTCAACCCTTCCACCAGCACTTGGGTCCAGCACAGCCCCACCATCTGCTCATGTGACACCAACATTATGGCCTCCCTAAATGGGGCTGGAGAAGGCAGCGGAGACGGCAAGTGTGCCAGCTGGCACGAGTGACACAAACCTAGACAGTGATGAATCATGGCCCAGGACAGGGCGGAGGAAGGGAGGACACCGACGGCTAATTGTGTGTCATCAGTGCTGCAAGGCAGAGCTCTCTGCTTGTGGAAGCAGAATCAACGTGCTGTTTCTGTTCCTGCAGTAAATGCATAAGCTTCTTTTTAATATATGTTCGCAAGAGAATGTTCAATAGAAAAGAAACCTAGAAGTCAAGATCCAAATTGTTCTATATTTGCTTCTGTGCATCTCTAACTGGTATTTTATTGAGGACTCTCCAGGGAGCTTGAGGATGGCTTTAAAATGACATGAAGGGGTTTCTGGCTGCTCAGGGGAGGAGCCAAGGCCAAGGTGACTCATGCTGATGGGTCAGTTCTGTCCCGTAGGCTGTGGAAGTTCCCACATACCTCTACCACCCTGCGTCTCCAAGGTTCTCTGTTCTTTATGCCCTGCACTTGATTCATTCATTCATTCAGTTCTCTCTGAATGCTGTTTCCATAGTTAAATTGGCCAAGCAGCTATTCAAGATTTTTTCTATGTATATCAAATTTAGATATATTGACCTTGGCTTTTTTATTGTTACTGTTGATTTTGATGTATATGATGTTAAGACAATTCTTTTTTAAAAGTTTCTATTCTTCATTATTCTGAGTCCTCTTACATATATATATACACATATATACATATATATAATATATATACGTATATAATATATATACATATAGATCGTATACCTAGAGATCATACATATACATATATACACACACACACACACATTATTTTGCTTTCATTTACTTCATTTTCACCTTTTTCTATTTTAAATGGAAGTGGTAGCACAAATGTCCCTTGTAAAATATAATATTCTTCCTCAATAGAGGAAACTAGATGCCATTTTTGTTTTTGTTTTATCCAAAAAGCCCCCATCGATCCTGCCTGTTCTCCAAGCTTATTTCTCCTTAGGGCTGGTGAAGCTGAGAGAGAGAAATGTGTTTCCTGCCACATGGATGAGATACAGAGAAATCAGATCAAGCCTGTTCAGGAGACAGAAACAGCCCCAGAGGCAGAGCCCCCAAACTGTTGGAATCCTAGTGTTAGCTCCAAAACATTCAGGTCAGCTGGCTAGGTTCCCTCCTGTTGGGTCGACTCAATTGACTAGTGCAGCACAAAAGAAATAGGAACTTCATGGCCTTGACTTTATAAACTAGCTACTAGCAAGAGCACCAATCAGTGGGGCAGCTTGGGAGCACCTATCTCTCATTCCTATAGGAAACATCCTTATCCAAGTCTCTTCTCTGTTGCTAAAGAGAAAAGAAATAAACAAAATGCTTGAAACAGTAGAGATGGCGGGCATGAGCATTGGTAGTTTACATGTGCCAATAAACAACTTCAGACACAGAGAAACACATGGCGAATGTCTAGAGATTACTGTATGGTCAGAAGTTGTGCCAGAAGGTCCACTGGGGAAGAAGGGGTAGAAAATGTCAGATAATGGAACAAAATCCTTGTAGAGCCAGAAACAAGTCATGTGTGAGAGAGAGTGATAGCAAAGTATGATTTGGAGCCTACCTGGAGATAAAGGTGGTGATGGATACAGCCAAAAGGTAATGACCTTTATAGCAGGATGGTT